>NC_047572.1:22050481-22350481 GCF_011004845.1 Esox lucius | reverse complement strand
TCTGTCTGTCTGCATGCCAACAGTACACGAAAGTCTGCACATCAGTGTCACTGAAACTAGTACAGTCCTGATGGGTGATGTTCAGAAGCCTTTTAACATTGGTCTAGTTCTGTCTGTATTCTTTGGTAGAGTTAATGTACAATAAATTCAAAAAGCATTTGGACTGTAACACTTTTTTCTGCAGATGTATTTATATTGAACACAGAACGCTCACCATAATACGGAAAAACAAGCCAACAAGATCAGGAAAACTAGAGGACATAGACATGGATGCGTCAGTCACTACCATCCACAGAAGACTTCACAAGCTGAACATCAGAGGCTGGACTGCTATGTACAAAAAAAAAAACACAGTTAAAAACAGGATGGCCTAAAGAAATTCTTAACAGCCTGCAGAGTTCTAGTGAATTGTTATGATTTGGGCATTGCTGCCACTGGATCTGGCTCACTTGTCTTCATCAATGATTCTGGTTGTCATATGACAACACATGTAGTAATTTCCAAAACGGATGAAAATAACACCATTGGCATTGCAATCTGAAGTGCTGGTGTACACTGCCCAAACAAAGGGGAATAACGTGTCACTGTCCAAAAAACTTTTGGTTTGAACCGTATTTACGGACAAACCCCTTCAGATGTGCGTCTGTGGTAAACAACTGTGTTTTCCTAATCAGACCTAGAACAGGAACACGAGCTCCAGCTGCAGTAGTAACTCACTGAAGACTTTCAGACAGAACGGACAGAGGAAGAGAGGGTGGGAGAGGGGGAAAGATGGAGCGACGGAGGGAGGGGAACCACATGTGCATGGAAGATATTATCTGCATAGTTTCATAGTAACGCATGAAGACATGCTTTAAAAACACCATGTCCTCCAGACTCCGTGCTGGGACTGGGTCTGAGGTAACATGTGGATCAGCGGGCCGCTGACATGAGAATAACAACAATAGAAGTGAACTGATGACACAGATATTATGGTTCTGAGCTAGTCAATGAGCCGGAGGGCAACGTTTTAGAAATTGTCCAATTTGGATTGGCAAAGGCTAATTGTTATTATCATAATATTCCTTGCCTGTTGCTTTTATTTTGGCATGATAACCACATACCGGAGATAGCAAATGTGGCAATATCTGCATCACTTATGTTGGGCCAACTCTATTGACAGTTTGACATTTATTTTTGTTTTCAGGGAAACTTCTTGTATTAAAGAAATACCCTACGAATGTCCCGATCCTTTCATTGTAGGCAAAGATGTAATTTAAATGTACCTTTTCAAAGTCATGAAAATGTGGTCATAGAAGATACATATTACCATGTCAACTCGAGCTGCATGGTCAAGCAAGCTAACGAAGTTGTATTTCAAAAGTCATTAATCAAACTTTCATTGATGTCTTACGTTTTAGGCATATGATATCATTGGGTGGTGAATTTCATTATTTCATGTTTTGACTTAGTGAAGAGATTTAGGGAATGGATTGGGAAGTATGATGTAGAAACGTGTAACTCTCCTAAGGTGTTGATTTCTTTTAAGGGGTGGATAGATATGTTTGTTTTTCAGTTTTAACAAGTCAGTCATAGTCTGCAATTCAATTGAACCATTCAGTAGTAAGTTGAAAACAGGGAGGTGGCAACATGTTCTCTAGAAGATGATGGCAGGTTTGACGGAAAGTTAAGAGCTGTTGGTGCATGAGATGGGAGGTTGGAGCCAGAGAGCGTGTGTGTGATAGTGAACGGGTGTCTGTTTGTCTGTTGGAGGGTATCGACCAGTATTGAGCAAAGCTTAGGCTGAGAACAGGGCTACTGACAGCTGTCTCTGTGGCCCAGCACTAACTTATTTCATTATTTAGCCCTCACATTACACTCACTTCTCATTACTGTTACTCCATCCTATCAAAGCAATTTCACAGATTCTTCTGACATATTGTAGAGTGTGTGAGGGCAGAGAGATGTGCTTATTTCTGTGTCTGAGTTTGTGTTCATACAGACGCTGTCACACCTGGCTGGAGACAAACAAAACTCAGAAAAACCTCACTTCACTTCTTTTTTTTTTTTTTTTTACATCACACGTGATTTCGGAGCAAAGAGCTTCAATTAAACTGTCTCACTGAATGACCGAGTCCTGAACACAACACACCCTCTTCTTCAGTTTCAAAAGTGCACAATCTCCCAATTTCCCAGAATCATCATGAGCTTAACTCTCAGTTGACAATCTGAGGCTCAATACTGGGCATGGCTGCCAATGCTGTGACTGATGAGGCATGTATGGTATGCTAGTAGGGTGTGCTGCCAGGGTATGCTGCCAGGGTAAGGCCCCAGAGAGAGCGAGAGCGAGAGAGAGAGAGGGATTAAGAGTAGTGGGCAAGCAAGCGTGCCTACATGGGTGAACAGGCTGATTGGGCGTGCATTGCCAGTCTGACTGGTGCCACGTTGTTGAACCTACTCCCTCGCCTTGGCCCACTTCTCTGTTCCCTTTCCCGGTATGGACACTAAGAAATGTTCTGCGTCTACGTTCCAGTTTCTTTCAGTGTCCGTACCTTTAGTCTTTCGTGGTCGCTGATCGGTTGTGGTGTTTTGATCCGCCCCGGCAGAGTGGTTACTTATAGAACTCCCAAAAGAATGCTGCTCCAATGTGTTGTGATGGCATCATGTGCTTCTTCCAGATTAGATGGCTGTACGTTCATGCTGTGAACATCCAATTTCATCTTATCCCAAAAATGCGCTATTTGGTGGAGGGTTTGAAGCCTGTGTAGAGTACGGAAGGAAACTGAACTGGGCTCTGTCTGTCCGGGTGTTGTTTTTCCAGTGTTACTGATCCAGTGACCACTGGAGCATCTAACCCTAACCCTAATTCGAACCCGTTTTTTTTTTTTTTTAACTTATTGCAGTGGAAACCATAGCAACTGTTTGCTGCAATAACCTATCCATAATGCGGACCGACAAGTTGAGTTCTGAGATTTTGTTATGCACGTCACGGTTGTGCTGGGCCATTATTTGCCTGTTTTTGTCTTTACGTAAGATTCAAGCCATCCACCACCACTCGTCCGGTTTAGACTAACTCCATAAGGTGTTCCCTGTATGAAGGTTCCCTCCACTTGTCCACCACCTTTCTGCTCCAACCACACCTGGCAGACAGACACGGTGGTATCCAGGCAGATAGGCAGGATACAAAGTCTCACTCACCCATACAGACCCTATGCATTTAGTGTACTCAAATACAAGGCTGTCAGATTGTAGTGCTCTTGTTCTTCCAACAGTCACATAGCTAGACCATTTGAGTAGCTCCAGCTACTTAGCTCGCTGATTTAGCTACTCAGCTAAATGTTCCAATACATCTCCCAAAGGTAAATGACAATCACAAAACAACAAGTTTAAATGTAAGTTCCCCATATCTGGGGTACCTCTGTTCCTAAATTAAATTCAGTGTGATTCCCGCTGGGAGACCCTGGGTCTGGGCATTCATGTGGACGTCAAATTGATACATGCCACTTACCTTAGCATCATCGCAGACCAGGTACCTGATTTCAGATGGATAACGCGCCCTGCCACACTGCACACATTCTTCGGGAATAAAAAAAAAACGTTGAAAAGGAAGGTTTTGAGTGAGGAAGAGAAGCGTTCAATTTGCAGTGGTGTCTTAATTTTAACCCTTCTGTTCCTCACTGAAAACCTTCCTTTTCAACCTTTTTGGAAAGGAAAGAAAAAGGTGCACTGGTCTCTTATTTTTTCCAGAGCTGTATATCAGTATGTATCACCATTCAAATACTTGAGTTCACTTGAGTTCACTTTAATACCATATCCCTGCAGCTTTTCCCTTCTTCTCTTCTAATGAAAACTCAACCCTGATGTTAATCATCCCCCTTTCTCCCTCTCCTCTTTCTCTTCTACACAAATCCTCAAGTCTCCCATCCATCCTGTCCCACCCACCCACCTGTAGAAAACATATTTAACCATCCATCATTGACTGCTCAAGAGTCTGCTGTTAACCAGATCAGTTTAAATCAGTCAATCTCTCCAATGACTTGAGAACACCCCATTGTTATTATATGATCATGTGGGTCTTGAACCTCCTTGTGTGTATCATATTTGCTAATATTGCACCCCAAATAAAACATTTTCCCAGGAGTCTGACCACGCCCCTCTAGGCACTCCAACATTACAGTCTGTAGGTCCAATCACATTCTGATATTATCATTTGTCATCCATTATTTGCCATAAATATGCCAGTACAGACAGGTACACAAGACATGACCTAGTGATTTGGTTTATTTCATAGCAGAATCTGCCACCACTGCAAATTGAATGCTTCTGTTCCTCACTCAAGACCTTCCTTTTCAATTTTTTTGGAAAGGAAAGAAAAAAGGTGCTGTGGTCTCATAATTTTTTCCGGAGCTGTATATATATGTGATTTTTTTCTTGTTCATGTTTTTTTTTTCATTCCAGTTGCATTGTTGTTTGTCAGTATGCTTCTTCTGGATTGTGTAATCTAATACATTAACTTTGCCATCCACCCATCAGGATACCAGATGGCAAAGTAAAGTGTAAATATTTTGAGTGTCAATCTGTAATATAGTACAAATTGGATGTTAGACTACAGAAGCTGGTGAAATAATCTAGGGCCTCAAGGAGATCACTTATGATTAACTGTTAACAACTCAGGACATTGTTACTAAACCCTTTATTTTTAGCACCTAAATTTAATTATTCATTTGTATAACTAGCAATTCAGAATCCATCACATGTATGGCAATAAAGGACTTCTTGTTTTAAACTCCTTAATAGTACTAAGGGTTTAGAGAAGCAACCATTACAGCTTATTTTATCATGCTATGAGAGATTCTCCAAAAATGTGAAAAAATCCAGGCGCTTATTCATGGATTTGAGAGGGACTATATCAAAAGAGATTGTTAGTCTTAAGACAGGGGAAACATCTTCTGAATTATCATGGATGTTTTCATGATATCAACAATATCAACTTTTAAATAATACATTGGAGTAACTTGGTAACTGACACTGGAACAGCTGTGAGTGGGCATACAGGCTGTGTGAGCCCTTTCCTAACAGCCATTTAATACGAATGTATCAGTTGCCTTCTGTGGCCAAAATGCATGCCGTTTCATACACTAGTAAACTAAAATCTAAACTAAAAAATATAGGCCGTAATGGTAATCTGCTTGACATTTGAGTTGAATCACTCTGTGGTACCAGAAGCTCATAGTGTTTTGATTAGCGTAAAACTGTTTTCTTCGTTCACATCTGCCTCATTGTTATTTTTCTTTCTGGCCAGTATCTGCCTGTCTACTTGATACTCTCTTTATCTTTGTGAATGTGCATACCACACGTGTCTATCTGTGTGTCAGTCTGTTTATCCATCTGTCCCCTGTCAATTCTTCATTGGAGTTTGGCCTCAATAGTGGCCCTTGGCCCTCAGACATGTATGTGTGACAGATGTGAGCTGCCCATCCATGGGCCTACACTTCTGCTGTTATTTAATCCCCACCTGTAAAACAGGATAAACACAGTACCCCGAAAATACCGTCATTCTACGTTTGACAAAATTCTTACTTAATTCATATTGTAATTTGAAACTCAACTGCATGTCGACTGATTGGAAACTCAGGGTAAATGTGGGTTCCATAACATTCCCAGTTCTCTTATCTGCCTCCCGTCTTTGAGAAACACAACTGAAAAAGTGTTTCACCCGTGTAGCTCCCTCCGTCTGCTAAGCAGGCTGTCTGACACCTGAGCAGCGTTGGTTGTCAGCTCCCAGTCTATTGGTTTGACCCAAGTGTGTCCCCCTAGTTTCCTCCTGCCGTAGGAATGGCAGGTTTCCCTGCAGATGGCCGGCCTAAGGCTCACTGATGGGCCCCTGGACGAAATGTCAGTGAACATCGTGTTCGCTCACTGCTTCCTGTTAGTATGACCTCCGAAAAGTTAAAAGGGAGCTGCTGGCACCCGGCACCGAGAGGGTGATGGATGGCCTAAAGCTGCTTAATAGTGTTGCCTGGTCTGCTCAGGGCGAAGCTGAACAAATGTCTGCCTGCTCTCTGACTGATGTTTGTGGCCTCTGTGTCTATCATACTTCTGGTATACAGTTTAGGTCTTCATTTCCCCCAATATAACGAGGGGAGGTACATTTTGAGAGAGAAAAGGAGTGAGAAGGGGATAAGGAGAGAGATTTGGAGTGTTGTCGGGCACATATCCATCTCTCAATATTTATCAACATCATCTTTCTTGCTGCAGACGTGAATTACTTAACGACTGTAGCTGTTGTTAGGCATGCCAGATCGCGGGATGAAGTATAAAATATACTCTTTTAGTGTCTTCCATTTACACAAAACACACTAAGTATGCATGTGTTTCTCCACCCTGCCCATACTTGATCTATACCCCGGGCACGATCTTTGATCTATATTTCAGACCTGTCAGGCTCTGTGTCCAGAATAGAGAGAGTGTTTAGGAACTTGGTACTCCTGTCTCGTAAATCCACAACTTTGTTAATAAATGATTGTGTGCCGTGCACGGTTGAGCCGCAGCCTTGAATGTTGGGGAGGATTCGTTTTCATACAGCTGGGAGTTGATTTACACCTTATATAAATTAAGTGTGGAGGGCAGAGAGAAGAACGCAGACACCTGGGTACCTCTGTTTGACAGTAACACTGTGTTTTGCTGTGTTCTGCTTAACATCATGCCTTAACATCTACAAAGCCTTTCAACGTTGCAGGGGTGATCAAGGTTAGGCTAGTAATGAAGGACATTCTATGGACAGAGTCACAGAATTCACATGTACTCAGAGCAAAGTTCAACATAACAGTAACAACAACGCATGATTTGTATTTGAGCATTGTAAACCTATTGTAATGCTTTTCATTGCCCTCTACATTTTCAATTCGTTCTCTCGATAGTTACGGAGTTTGTTACTGATGTTGTCACGTTTTCATGGAAACATTCAAATTCCATTCCCAGAATGTTTTGTTTCCTCAGTCACTTGAATGATGTTGAGCATTGGGATGTGTCCAAATGCAAAACACGCACACACACTATAAACCCCACCCCCCCCATAAATATGGCTTTTACGGTGTCCTTAATAATTTCTTAAAATGTTGCATCAGTAACTCATAGAGATTCTCATGAGCACTCCAGTAGGATGAGCTAATTTTGCGTGTTCTTCAGCCTTTTCATCCTAATTACGAAGTTATCGAAGGTTTATTTTTTCCATGTTAGCGTGAATTTTCCATAACGTAAAGAAATGATCATTGTGGGAGATTGTCTGACGGTGTTTCCAGACTGAGTCTCTGCCCACTTCCGTTCTCAGACGTCTTCACTAAAAGTTTGTAGGCAGTCGTGAAAGACGCTAAGTTTCTGGTCCACTGTGTTGTCAAATTTAACAGAGGACGGAAAGTATGGCACAGGATATTGTATTCTAAAAAGCTGCCATGGTGATCTGTGCTGATGTGGCAAGACGTTTTGAGTATGAGTCATTCAATCCTGAACAAAAGCATGTTTGTTCACCAGGAGAAAACAATTTGGATTCTGGGGCTTCCACATAACTTATTAAAAAGTCATGAACCAATTTGAGCTCATTCAAAATTTCAAACACAGCTATCATTAAAAATTCACTGGGACCTTGTCTCTGCAGCTCGTAAACAAATAATGGGAATCACTTTGGTTGATTGGCGCAGCACCAGGAAAAGCCAGACGCTAAATATAGTCTCAAGGAAATGTGGTATAAACTCAAAGCTACATTCCATATCATAGAAACATAACAATGTCGCCTAAAATGCAGCTACTGTATGTTTTGTCGTGCTGTAATAATCTTGTCACTTTCTCGCATATTTACAAACTGCTTATGTTTATTTGTCTCACTACATCCACAAAGGTACATCCAAGGTAAATTATGAATGGGAAGAGATAGAGCTTGGCATAAAAAAAAGTTGGATATTTAGGTGCTAACATCGTGCCACCTGCAAGACAATCATGCACACACAGCCTTTATGCTTCCGCTGGTTACCATGGAAACATGCAGTGGGTGAACAGACAAATACTATTTAAGTACTGAACAGTGCGTACTAGCTCAAGGGTAGGTGTTTAGTTAAAACTTGTACAAGGCATGTATGGACATCTGTAACATTATGTAGTGTCTGTATCTGTGTTGGCAGGTTGGGTTCTCCACACAGACACAAACACAAAGAAATAAACCAATCAGGCCCAGCCTATGAATGCAGACTCCAATCCAACGTTGAGTGTTGACCTGAAGAATTAAGAAAAAGTCCCAATGTTGAGTGTTTTATTGGATGGTTCTGTGCTGTGTCCTTGGGTAAAGGGCCGTATATGGTAACACTTTGAAACGGCTAAAATCACATGGAAATCTAATGAGGATAGCATTGCACATGTTACCAGACCGAAGACACTTTTGTAAGTAAACAGCATAATCAGGATTTCTACATAACCGTCATGAATCAGTGATTTGAGTGCTGGACAGTACAAACATATGTCTGTTGTATTTGTATGCCTTATGAAAGAGTGTGTGTGTGTGTGCGTGTGTGTATGTCTCATGTGAAGGCTGCTGCGTCAGGTACGCTGACATGTAGAGGCCCGCTGCCCTGTGTGCCCTCCGTATAAGCCCCTGTTCAGCACCTGGGACAAAAAGCAGCCATACAGGCGGAATTTATGTATGTGCCACCATTTTAGTGTGGTAAACACATACCCAACAACACCATATCTACCTATTCAAAGGGATCCTCGAGCTTGACACACATGTGGTGTCTATGATTCACAGTGAGCTCTGAAAGTACATTTCCTGTTTTTGATCTCTCTACTGAAGCAGTTCATGTTTGCATCATGCGTTATTGTGGTATCATCCTCATTCATTTAAAAGTAATGTTTCTAACAAAAGTGATTCCAAAATCAAAGTTACATTTGTTTGATTTACAATTCATTTATATTGTGTGTGGGTAGTAATATCACCAAATGATCTTGAAAAGAAGTAAAGATACCTACATTGAAAATGACTCATGTTCAATCGAAAGTCACCCAGTAAATTTCTACTGACTGTATGAGCCCCACAGTTAGAAAATGTTGAATTGAACAAAATAAGGTTAAGATAGACGTTGTGGGTGATTCATCAATTTTGAGTACATGTGTGTTTAAACAGCTATTGTAGTATAATAACAATTTACATTAATTTGTATATTTTTGGGTTTTAAACAGTTTTTTTAAATATTTTCATCACTCATCAAGTCATGTTGATTTTGTGATTAGCCAAACAGGTTTGTTCTTTACTGCTCAGACACAATTCATCAGAGACAAAACAAAAGGCACTCTTCTGCATAGCAACCAATGAACCTGTGCCCCCCCCCCCCAACTCCCCCCGCCCATTACTTGTTGTTCCTTTAGCTGCTTCTCCAGTTCTCAACAAGCAGCTGATTAAGGCAGTGTGTACCATCACTGTTCATATGTGTGAGTCTGTCTATAGGCCTTTTCACACTGCATTGTTCTTAGCCCCTGGCTATCTTAGCCCAAGGCTAAGAATGGCCCTAGGGTAGCTTAGCCTGTTTTCATACAGGAGCTTGTAAACCCTGGGCTAAGGTTTAACCCTAGGCAAAGGATTCACCCTTGTATTCTTCAGCCCTGGGCTAATGGACAAACACAACACAAGACCATTTTACATTCTGTCTATGAAAAGCCACAAACATTACATTATCTCTAGCATGTGAATAATGACACATTTACATAATTGACACGTTCAATGCTACGCTACCACGATTACATGCTACCACGATTACATGCTATCACGATTACATGCTATCACGATTACATGCTACCACGATTACATTTACGTCTTTCTGAAATTTTCAGCTGGTCAAGATGTTCACCCTGTCAGCTTCATTAGAACTGCTCAGAGGAAGACACACACGGCTATGTGAAAATATGAACGTGAGACAGAGAACTTCCTTGAAGTGAAAGCATCTCGCTGTGTATACTGAAATCGGACAGGTTTGCTTAGTAAAAGTACCGAAACAGAGCAACTGTGTAGCTGTTGGCAATATCGTGGGTCAGCTTATGTAAATTAAGTGAAAATGCAGCAATAAATATTCTATGCTTTTGTTCTTGACCCTGTTTCACACAGGATTTTTTTGTCACTACTAGCCCTGAAAAGTAGGTGCTATTCCTGCTTTGGAGCAGGGGCAACTAGCCTCAGGGTCTGGTTGGTGCAAGCCCACTTCAAAATGTATGACCACTTGCTTAGTGGGCTAAAATCTCCCTTTGACCAGCAAGCTCTTAGCCCTGTGTTAAAGTACAATGTGAACATTGTACTGCTTATATGCCCAGTACAAAAACTGAACATATTTATATTCCGTTATTTTACATGTAAACAATAGTCTAAGATAAGATTCAATAACAAAATGCATAGCCTTGTGAAAAATGTACGGAAGAGCATTATAAAACTGCAAACATATTTGAATGCACCATACTCATGTTGTTTTTATTTGAAGGAAATGTGCTATTTTCCCAAAATAAAATCTCTCCTGAGACCCAAATGTGGTAGTCCAAACCTGTCTGTCTTATGCCACATCTAATGACTCCCCTATGTGCTGCCATGGATTCATTATCAAAATGCTAGTATTCTAAACTGGCATTTGAACTATGTTCTCTCCCTCCCTTCGCCCTTTCTCTCTCATATGTGTGTATGGATAAAGGGCCTCATGTTCTCAGATACACTCCTCACTGTTTATAACTGCTCCTGTCTGCTTCTGTCAACACAGACACAGGACGCCTTGGGTTATACCTCCATCTCATTCTTTCTGTCTTCCTAGCTTCTAGCACTTTCTCCACCACTCTCTCCGTCTCCCCTCTCTCTCTCTCTCTCTCTTCCCCTCCCTCCCTTCAGCCGTGGAGTGCGCTTGTGTCGTTGTTCGGTGTAGACACGCGCGCACGCTGTGCTCAGGAGCTGACATGGGCCATATGAGAGCCAGGCTCATGGCTGGGTCCGTGGCTGCAGACAGACAGGCAGACAGGCAACAGCTTATCACACCATGTCATTAGTGGTAGAGAGACAGCCTCGGAGTGAAGAAGGGAAAGAGAATGAGGAGAGATATAATTGGGTTAAGAAAGCGAGGAGGAGAAAATGTGTGTGGGAGAGAGAGGATGGTGTGCTGTACTGGACACTGTGTCCCGCTGAGTTGTCGGTGCTCTGGCTACTGCTTGAGGTTCTCTGTGATGATGCAAGCCATGCACGGCAGACGGACGAGCAGACATTCTCACACTGGATCATTCGTTTAGGGTTTGTTTTGATCAGGCTCTGTGGGGACTGTGAATTATTAAAATATGCTTTCCGTGGAATACATTCACGCTGACCCATCAGTGTAATAGGTACACTGTAGAATAAAGGCTAAAAACACCACGACTGTCTAATGAAGCAATGCAAAGTATTGCGCCTTACCTGAAATCTTGTGTTTATGAGTGTGTTAGAATGTACAGTGCTTGGGAAAGTATTCACCCCCCTTGGTACTTTTCCCATTTTGTTGCCTTACAACCTGGAATGTTTTTTTCATTTCACATCACCAATTTGGACTATTTTGTGTATGTCCATTACATGATATCCAAATAGAAATCCATTTAAATTGCAGGTTGTAATGCAACAAAGAGGGGGGGTGAATACCTTTGCGAGGCAAGGTATATGGTCAATATTGCCATTGCATTGTTAAGAATCCGTAGCAAGCTGTATATTTCCAGACCTTCACTGGCCTTGTTGTTAAAACATACCACAGCTTTTAGCCAAGTAACATGTAGGAGCCAACAACCCTGTTCATTATACAAAGAAACAAGGACAAGTTTTATTGAAATAGAATAATCTCATGTCAATGTCAGAAATCATGTTTATGAATAATAACCCAAAAAGATTTTCCCCTAATGGTCTGGCCAGAATCAGGTTTATCAAGTCATTTCAGTCACCCTAATAAAAGGCATCACAAAATAAATATCTTGCTTTCCATATTGTCTGTTTCACTGTCTGTTTTTAGAGTGTAGACTTTAAAGCAACAGACACAGATGGTAAATACAATGTGAACACAGAAGCTGGACCACCCTGGCTGCCAGCCTGCTATTGATATACAGTATCTCACAAAAGTCTCACATTTTTGTAAATATCTTATTATATATTTTCATGTGTGAACACTGAAGAAATGACACTTTGCTACAATGTAAAGTAGTGAGTGTACAGCTTGTATAACAGTGTACATTTGCTGTCCCCTCAAAATAACACAACAAACCGCTGGCAACAAAAGTGAGTACACCCCTAATTGAAAATGTCCAAATTGGGCCTAAAGTGTCAATATTTTGTGTGGCCACCATCATTTTCCAGCACTGCCTTAACCCTCATAGGCATGGAGTTCACCAGAGCTTCACAGGTTGCCACTGGAGTCCACTTTCACTCCTCCCTGATGACATCCCAGAGCTGGTGGATGTTAGAGACCTTGTGCTCCTCCACCTTCCGTTTGAGGATGCCCCACAGGGTTTAGGTCTGGAGACATGCTTGGCTAGTCCATCACCTTTACCCTCAGCTTCTTTAGCAAGGCAGTGGTCGTCTTGGACGTGTATTTGGGGTCGTTATCATGTTGGAATACTGCCCTGCGGCCCAGTCTCTGAATGGAGGGGATCATGCTCTGCTTCAGTATGTCACAGTAACATGTTGGGATTCATGGTTCCCTCAATGAACTGTAGCTCCCCAGTGCCAGCAGCACTCATGCAGCCCCAGACCATGACACTCCCACCACCATGCTTGACTGTAGGCAAGACACACTTGTCTTTGTACTCCCCACCTGGTTGCCGCCACACATGCTTGACACCATCTGAACCAAATACGTTTATCTTGGTCTCATCAGACCACAGTACATGGTTCCAGTAATCCATGTCCTTAGTCTGCTTGTCTTCAGCAAACTGTTTGTGGGCTTTCTTGTGCATTATCTTTAGAAGAGGCTTCCTACTGGGACGACAGCCATGCAGACCAATTTGATACAGTGTGCAGTGTATGGTCTGAGCACTGACAGGCTGACCCCCCACCCCTTCAACCTTTGCAGCTATGCTGGAGGCACTCATAGTACGTCTGTTTCCCAAAGACAACCTCTGGATATGATGCTGAGCACGTGCACTCAACTTCTTTGGTCGACCATGGCAAGGCCTGTTCTGAGTGGAACCTGTCCTGTTAAACCACTGTATGGTCTTGGCCACCGTGCTGCAGCTCAGTTTCAGGGTCTTGGCAATCTTTTTATAGCCTAGGCCATCTTTATGTAGAGCAACAATTATTGTTTTTAGATCCTCAGAGAGTTCTTTGCCATGAGGTGCCATGTTAAACTTCCAGTGACCAGTATAAGGGAGTGTGAGAGCGATAACACCAAATTGAACACACCTGCTCCCCATTCACACCTGAGACATAGTAACACTAACTAGTCACATGACACCTGGGAGGGAAAATGGCTAATTGGGCCCAATTTTCACTTAGGGGTGTACTCACATTTGTTGCCAGCACATTAATGGCTGTGTGTTGAGTTATTTTGAGGGGACAGCAAATTTACACTGTAATACAAGCTGTACACTCACTACTTTACATTGTAGCAAAGTGTCATTTCTTCAGTGTCACATGAAAAGATATAATCAAATATTTACAGAAATGTGAGGGGTGTACTCACTTTTGTGAGATCCTGTATATCTACACCCAAAACAGACAGTCAGAAGAACATATTAAATGCATCATGTGAAAAACAATTTACCCCCTTTAAGAAAAAAACAAACCCAACTCTCTGTCACTTTTTTGGTCAGACCCGCCTTCCATCAAATTATATAAGCACAATCATGACAAACTCGCACGCCTCTCTTGTTGGTGATGTCATTTCTACAAAGGGCCATTCTACAAATGAACACGAACACATACGTGACCATCCAACGCATTCATGCACACTCCACTCACAAACACACACACACGCACACACACACACTCACAAACACACACTCCACTCACAAACACACACACACGCACACACACACACTCACAAACACACACTCCACTCACAAACACACACACACACACACACTCACAAACACATACTCCACTCACAAACACACACACACACACACAAACACACTCACAAACACATACTCCACTCACACACACACACACACACACACACACACACACACACACACACACACACACACACACTCACAAACACATACTCCACTCACAAACACACACACACGTACACACACACACTCACAAACACATACTCCACTCACAAACACACACACACACAAACACACTCACAAACACATACTCCACTCACAAACACACACACACGCACACACACACACACTCACAAACACATACTCCACCCTCAAACACACACACACACAAACACACTCACAAACACATACTCCACTCACAAACACACACACACACACACACTCACAAACACATACTCCACTCACAAACACACACACACACACACACACACACACACACACACACACACACACTCACAAACTCCACTCACAAACACACACACACACACACACACACACACAAATACACTCACAAACACATACTCTACACACGAACAGGCTCTCAAACTCAAAAACCTCATAATAAATGTGCTGTATAATGCACGGACAGGGAAACCCTGAGTTGATCTCGTTTGCCATGTAACGAGGTTCGTGCCAGTAGCCTGTGTCCATCAGTCAATAGACGCGACGGAGGGAGAGGAGAAATTAGTTAGATAATTAGAGAGGAACACTCACCACTGATGAACATTGACACAGGACAAACACTGAGAGAAAACCAGGGAGGCTGGCTGGGGGTGTGGGAGAGAGCGCTGTAACACAAAAAGTAGAAGCAAGGAGAAGGCGAATCCGAGAAATATGAAATAAGACAAATAGGATGAAGATTGGATGGAAATGAGTGAAGGAGACAGACAGTGAGCACCATGAGCCACGGGGAGGAAATGAGGCAGAGCCAGAGACCGAAGGGTGAGTGAGAGAGCTTGTTTGCTCAGGCATTGATCCGGGGCCCCCTGGGTCCACATCTTCCATTTACCAATTTGAGTCTTCCCCTCTCTCGCTCGCTCCCTCTGGTTCCCTCTTCCTCCTCTCCGACGGCTCCTTCGGCGGGGAACAAACAGCCACACTCGGGAAAACCGGACCCCTGGTTGCTGAGCAACAGCACACTGAATTGATGGAGTGGAGGCAACTCCGGAGGGCCCGGTGGAGAGGGTATGAAGGCCGTTATTGGCCCTGAGGCCCACGACCCCGGACCAACATGCACAGCCATGTTCTTGGACATAAACTCACACACACACACACACACACATTCACATGGCCGCACACTGACGCGTACACACACCCACATGCATGTGGGCGCACAAACACACGTACAGTGTGTATACAGTACAGTGTGTGTACAGTACAGTGTACATTTAATGCACAAGGTCCCTCAGAAAACCACACCCTGCTCCCTCACTGACAAAGGGAAGGTAACCGTCTGTCTCTCGCCACCAAATCAATACAACATCCTAACATGTAGACGGTACTACACGTTAAATTGCTACATGTAGACCTGTTTGAAGTGAACAGCTGTATTGTACCGTCATTATAGTTCTGATGGATATCTCCATTTTACCTTTCACCACCCACACCTCTTGTCTTTTATGAAGTCAAGAAGGATGACTTACTTCCCTCCCCGGTTAAAGAAAGGGATGATTTCCTTTCTCCTCCCTAGTTTGAGAGAGGGATTATTTCCTCTGGCCTTCCTGGTTAAAGAGAGGGATGACTGTAATAATAACATACAGGGTTATTAAAGGGGGAAGTAGACTTATTGAACCACTCTCTAATTCTATTTTACAGTACACCACATCAACCAGATCTGTACTGTGGACCTTCTCTTGTGATGACAGCTCCACGCTGGGAGCGAAGTATGAATGTGTTGCATCCTGTGTGTCTGGGGTTTAAAAAAAAATCGGAATTGTCTATATTTGCTAAGTACATTGACACATAACCAGACTTTTAACTGGTTGTAAAGATGCTGCTTGTGGTAGACCATGTACAGTACCAGTCAAAGGTCTGGACACACTTACCCGTTCACTTGAATAATGTACTTGCATACTTACATAAGCACAATGGAAATACATGAAAATACAATACAGAAAGGATGAGCATATGAGATGAAGGAAAATGTGTGATAAGATTGTATCCTATTCATTAAATGACAGTAACAGTTGATGTGTGTGTTACCTCATTTAGTTTTTTTGGACGCTTCAGTACTATCCACACAAGTATGTGGTAATATTTCACCACTCTAGGTACAAAAAATATAACATATCATCAAAAAAGTCTAAGCACATCTGACATTGCCTGAATACAAAAAAACATCTAGAAAGACATGTTTCACACTGAAATACATTATGATCGTACATGCATAACATTTGATACGATTTTCTTTTCTATCGTTAAAATACCTTTTACTATGACTATGCTCATTGTTCCTAATTGTCATCACTCAACCATATATTTTACATTGTTTTGCCTAATATGTGCAGGTTGAAAAGTAAAGCATCACCATCCTATGGCTATAGATTTGTAAGTAACCATTGTGGGATTATTTTGTGTTGGTAGTGTGAGCCACAAAAGACCACTGCATTGCCTATGTACTATAATACCGTACAATACTGTCATAAATAGGACGACTGACAAACTTGTAAGCATATAGCCATACAGGACATGAACCACAACTGGTAAGCATATAGCCATATAACCCATGTGAACACTGGCAATGTCTTTCAACATGGAGCTGTATGGACAGCAAAGCAGAGGAATAAATCAGATAGCCCCGGAACAGGGTCACAACTACAAACTGAACTGCTGTGAACCATAACAAGTACATATTGGTTGATAACGCAGGCTTCTACTGAGACTCGACAGTGTCAGCACAATAGCACTGGCCAATGAGCAACTATCCATGTGCCTGGACAACGTGGGGAAACGTATTCCTGTGTGTAGCCATATCTGAAGATGGGATAGTAGGACATAAGCCACTTCTTGGGTCTTACAATGCTGTGTCTGCACATCTCGTTGAGTTCCTCAATGAAATTCTGTGGGACAATGTTCGTTTCCACCATTCAGAGGTGATTCAGGAATGGTTTTGGGCCAATCCCTGATTCCTGACCCTAGACCTGGCCCCTTAATCTCCTTTTCATTAAGGAGGTTGAAGGTCTATGACCGTCATCTCCATGAGCATGTCACCCTCCTACAGCTCATGGATAAGACATGTCATGACATCACTGGTGATCAGTGTCACATTTGGATTAGCCATGACAAAAAAAATAATCCTGCAGTGCATGAAAAACTAAGATATTCATTGTGATGTGGACAAGATATCATGCACTAATGGAAATGACAGTATTGACACAAATTAGTGTAGTGTGTGCTAAACAATTTTTTTCTTACTGATGGTATTTTTTACAATTGATTAGACATAAATAAAACATGTTGCAAAAAAAATTTTCTGCATCAAGGATTAAAGAAGATGTCTTCATTGATCACATTTTTAATTATGGGATAGAAATTATTGAAATGATTTTCTTCAAACGTGATGGGCAATGTACAGTTAGTGTTGCCGAATGTGAAAACTGAAATAAACTGTAAGAGATTACCCATTTCACTTCAGAGTAATTTTGAAACACATCTTACATTATGGTCTTGGACTTAACAATGACTAAACTGAAAGAATTGCACTATTTTATGTTTGATAACTTATCAAATGTACTCGTTGTGTTTCGCCAGACATAGCGGTTGAATCATTGATCCTGTGGTGAAAGATGGTCACAATCCAAATGAAAGCAAAATCATTCATTTGGAATTCAAGATTTAGTGGGTCACAAGTATCAGTTTGGAGTTTTGTTCTGAGTGTTTTGAAAAACCACAACAGACTTTTGACAATAGTACCAAAGCAACAACATTTTTATTTAATTAGCAGTTAACAGTTAAGAGGTGTCTTGATGCGGCAAACATTATTTTAGCCTTTATTGGGGCAGAGGGCCGATTACTGAGGCCCACACCCCGGTGAGAGGGGAAGGACTGTGTTGGTCGTCGTTGCCCTTCGCTCTGGCCATGATGCCCTGAAATTCATTATACGCCCTACGGCCACCATGGCCTTTGTGCCCCTGCTACTGTCAAAATCTCACGGTCAGCAGTTGGTTTGTAAGTTTGTTTGTAGTTTGCAACTGAGAACAACCACAAGAACGGACAACAATCAGATAAGCAAGCTAGCTAGTTTTTGAAAGATAGCTGAATTATTTAGTGCATACCTGAATCAAACCTCTCTGTTTTGAAATGTGCGTTCATGAGCAACTGGGAATTGGGAAAGATCCGACCTCTGAGTGGGAGAACGCTTTTTGAGAGCTTGGAGAAGTAACGTTATGTTTGACAACACTCGACATGACTTGCTCCATGTACAAATAAGTCACTTCATTTGTATATTTAGGTCATACTCATTAGCTCAGGTGAATGTGTTGTTAAAGGATACTTAGTGGCTTACCTTTGGGTAACTGAGGTAATGTTATACACTCACCTAAAGGATTATTAGGAACACCTGTTCAATTTCTCATTAATGCAATTATCTAATCAACCAATCACATGGCAGTTGCTTCAATGCATTTAGGGGTGTGGTCCTGGTCAAGACAATCTCCTGAACTCCAAATTGAATGTCATAATGGGAAAGAAAGGTGATTTTAAAAAATTTGAGCGTGGCATGGTTGTTGGTGCCAGACGGGCCGGTCTGAGTATTTCAATCTGCTCAGTTACTGGGATTTTCACGCACAACCATTTCTAGGGTTTACAAAGAATGGTGTGAAAAGGGAAAAACATCCAGTATGCGGCAGTCCTGTGGGCAACAATGCCTTGTTGATGCTAGAGGTCAGAGGAGAATGGGCCGACAGATTCAAGCTGATAGAAGAGCAACTTTGACTAAAATAACCACTCGTTACAACCGAGGTATGCAGCAAAGCATTTGTGAAGCCACAACACGCACAACCTTGAGGCGGATGGGCTACAAGAGCAGAAGACCCCACCGGGTACCACTCATCTCCACTACAAATAGGAAAAAGAGGCTACAATTTGCACGAGCTCACCAAAATTGGACAGTTGAAGACTGGAAGAATGTTGCCTTGGCTGATGAGTCTCGATTTCTGTTGAGACATTCAGATGGAGTCAGAATTTGGCGTAAACAGAATGAGAACATGGATCCATCATGCCTTGTTACCACTGTGCAGGCTGCTGGTGGTGGTGTAATGGTGTGGGGGATGTTTTCACACTTTAAGCCCCTTAGTGCCAATTGGGCATCGTTTAAATGCCATGGACTACCTGAGCATTGTTTCTGACCATGTCCATCCCTTTATGACCACCATGTACCCATCCTCTGATGGCTACTTCCAGCAGGATAATGCACCATGTCACAAAGCTCTAATCATTTGAGCTCGAATCAATGAGTTCACTGTACTGAAATGGCCCCCACAGACACCAGATCTAAAGAATGCTTTCAGCACCTTGTTGAATCAATGCCACATAAAATTAAGGCAGTTCTGAAGGCGAAAGTCAAACACAGTATTAGTATGGTGTTCCTAATAATGCTTTAGGTGAGTGTATTAATGTATATGTTTTTATATCATCCATGTTTTTTTTTCTTATCAGCAATTCAAGTTGTTTATTTGTAAGCTCCAAATCCTCTTATTTCACTCAATGGCCTCTGTGCCCTTGCAGATCCAATGGCCAAAAGGCCCTGCCTCTAAAACGATGAAATTCCAAGCCTGGTCATGACTACTGCCCATTTGCAGTCTCCTTCTTTTGCAGACGCTTCTTTCTCAATATAGACGCTCCAAAGCTCAGCAGTGACACAGGAGTCAACTCTGTGTGACACAAAACGTTTTGATGGGATGCAGATTTCTTTACACATTTGTTTTCTAGGTTACTTCCTTGGTTCTGACTTTACTAGGGAGCATTTCCTACCCACTGTGCATCAATCTTCTTGTAGTTTGCACTTTGGGGTTTTAGGCTGGTTATCCGTAAAAGCACTTTGTGACAACTACTGATGTTAAAATAATATACTCCACCACCCTCACATATATTACTTCAGTAATCTCAGTATCACAATCAACGTGATATATCTGGGAGCTGGTTTAGTCCAGCACAGTGACAAAAATGTATTCATTAGGTCAGTCTCCTGTAAGGTAGAAGGCAGAGGTGAGAAATAAGTCCTATTTTGTGTTTATCAGTAGTCGCAGTTTATTCCTTTTGTTGCTAATTGAGCAAAGGTTTGAAAGGCAACTACCTGGAAGGGCTGAATGGAAACGCATTGCCTTTTGTCTCTGCTTTCCAGTAAGATAGATGCAGCCTGTGTCCAGGTCAAATATTGTTGGCTAATTAAAGAAATGTGGGATGTAAAATAGCTGGTAAAGTGTCTCCATATATTCAGCAACTAATTCCGGTTGAACGAAATTCAAATAATTCTTGTTTTCCAAACTTTCACAAAAACAACACAAACACACAAATAGCATCCAAAAAACTGCACGCACTTGCACAAAGCACAACATATATGCACATGCAAGCCAAGGACACTGGGCAGGGAAGTAACTGAAATGTTCCCTTAAAGTAACTGCCCTTTGTTTCCAGGTTTTATAAAACAAGAAACCAGGCAAGCCTAGTTCACCCGGCCCGCAATAGAAAGTGTTGCCATCTCGAGATTCAAACCCGGGTCGCCCACGTGACAGGCTGTGTCATCAACCACTACACTGCTGAGCTGTACATTTGCTGGTTGTCAGTATAGCCTCTTGTCTATACTGACACCTGGCATCTGTATATCCTGAACAAATCCTCTTTTGCCACTGGCCGTTTTAATAGTTAATTGGCCATTCGTGAATGACATTGATACAGTTAAAGTGACTAACGTTTCTTACTAAGTTTACCTCCACCACAAATAGCGGATATGTATGTAATAAGCTTTACTGGTATCTACTCACTTACTGGAATAGTCATAAGAATTGAGCAATTGCTAGCGAGTCAAAGTTATTTCATTTCATGGTATAAGAATGTCTTTTTTTCTTTCATGGCAAAACAACATACTTTTTTCTTTCATTCGTGAATTACATTTATACAGTAACTATCAACAAAGGCGACGATAACTAACTTTTTCCATGAAGTGAAAAGACGAGAGAATCGTGGAATCTACCAGAAATAATTAATAAATGTTGTTGCTCTCAACAGATTCGAAATGAGGTGTTCCACATGAGAGGCACTGTCTTTAACCACGACGTCACGGTTTCAGTAGTCGCTAGACACCATTGAGGATTGTGTTAAACTGACTAACGTTTCTTATTAAGTTTACCTCCACCATAGCGTCCATGAACTGTATTGCTTTTGTCACTGGCCGTTTTAACAGCTTATTATCCAGTAATAGGCTTACTAGTATCTATTAACTTCCTAGGAATAATCATAAGAATTAAGCAATAGCTAGTAAGACTGAAGATAAACTTTTCCATGCCAGAAACAGTCGCAATATAACCGTATACAGTTTCAGTTAAGGCTTACTATATTGGAAGTACTGTACGTTAAGCCAGCAAATGTGTTTGTCTATCCCGACCCAAAACGCATGTGTACTTCTAATTTATTAATTACAATTACTAACCATATAATTGTAATAAAACGTATTTGTATTATGTACATGTCTATATCTATATGTATATAGTATAAACCAGCCCTTTTGTGATTTAAGCACATTCAAAAAAAGACAGGTGCATGTGTAATCTTTTTTTTACTTGTCATTGTGAAGCAAAATGTGTTTTTCTCTTGACAAGGGTAGGGCTGATGATTGACCAGGGTAGGGCTGATGATTGACAAGGGGAGGACTGACGATTGACCAGGGGAGGACTGATGATTGACTATGGGAGGACTGACGATTGACTATGGGAGGACTGACGATTGACAAGGGTAGGGCTGACGATTGACTATGGGAGGACTGACGATTGACCAGGGGAGGACTGACGATTGACTATGGGAGGACTGACGATTGACCAGGGGAGGACTGACGATTGACCAGGGGAGGACTGACGATTGACCAGGGGAGGACTGACGATTGACTATGGGAGGACTGACGATTGACTATGGGAGGACTGACGATTGACTATGGGAGGACTGACGATTGACCAGGGGAGGACTGAAAATTGACCAGGGGAGGACTGACGATTGACCAGGGGAGGACTGACGATTGACCAGGGGAGGACTGACGATTGACTATGGGAGGACTGACAATTGACCAGGGGAGGACAAAAGCTTAAACAGGGTGATGTTTGACAAGGCGAGAGCGTATACTTGACCAAGGGAGGACTGACGGTTGACAAGGGGAGGGGAAGAAAACCCCAAAAACCAAGCGACAGCGGTTAAGCTCTTGTTTGTTAGAAGAAAACAGGACCTCACAAACATACAACGGGAAACAATAATCTGTGCTGAACTGTGCCTAACAGAACCAATATATAATGAACTAATAAAGTGAAAACAGGTGCGTCCGCGGGTTGCGCTGGTGCCATCAGTCTCTGGCTGGTGGTTAGAACACCAGCGATGTGGAACGCCGGATCGGAAGAGGAGCTGCGGTGCCACGCGAAGCAGACGTCACACCAGCTAGTGTAGGCACACCTAAAATAGCACCAGAAATACCTACAGCTACGAATAGACAAAATAAATTTCGTTTTGGCCTCCACATTTAATCCAGGCACAGGGAGCAGCCACACTGAACTTGAGTTGGTTAGCTTGTTTGTACTAGTTACTTCTGGCGCTGCTCTGCATTACAACATTGGATTGTTGTAAGGAAACACTTTGACTTGATCTGACAGATCTGATCTTATAAAGCGAATGAAAGTAGCATACAAAGACTGATCTTGCAGATTACTCCCTGGTTTCATTAGGTGTGCCCCACTAGTTTATAGCACACGTTTGGGTTTTTACAAATTATTTGCTGTAACAGATACAACACCAAACACTCCAATGCCACACTGAAATTTGCAGCCATTTTTTGATGCAATGTGTGATCGTACATTCTGTCGACACCAGCGAGTATATCAGTTGATAGATACATGTTTAGAGTTGTTTATTTATGTATGAGAGCATAGGAGAAGTATAGGAGAAGTCACTAAGTGTTGGGGGTATTTGTTAGAATAATTTGAAAAGTTCTTTCTAGGAAGTTACCTTAAAAGTGGTTGCTATTTGTACTGCTTGTTGAGAAGAGAGAATATAGGAGAAATATACAACTCTCATGTGATTGTGCTCACTGTCACGGAGTGCTTACATTGTCTTACAGCTTGTGGAAAGTAATATCCAGGATGTTTCATCAAATCCCTGTATGATTTGGACCATGGTCTATTTGTTTCTCTGATCTGTGCTATAATGCATGTGAAAAATCCGGACCAAAGCAAATCCTGTAATTTACCTGAGAGGTCAATCTAAGGAGAGAATATCTAGGACAGAGACTAGGTGCAGGGATGTTAGATTTCTCACAGGGATGTGAGATAAAGGATGTGTGTCACTGAGGGACGGTGTGTTGTGAAGAGGCTTTTGCTGCTCAGAACAGAGCAAACTATTGGTGCTGTTCCACTTTAACTATCCATGTCCACTAACACAGTGAATGAGGCGATGGAGAAAGGGGAAGGGAGAATAGTTGGTCCATACTGTAATCACAAATGTTGATCTCATCAGCAGAGCTTTAAATAATAAAGCCAAGCTTTGAAGGCCGTGACAACCCGGCTGAGACATCGGCGTGTCTGTGTGTGTGAGACCCAGCGGCCCCTCATATGGACCCAGTCATCCAGCTTATGTAAGGTTCTTGTGTTTAATCTTTATGAGGGAGGTAATACCTTTTCCAATATGAATGTGTCCTACTCATGGCTGCCTCCCAGGTATTTCTCTCTACAGCCTAACGCTCTAATACGTGGGATCCTCTTAGCAGGCCAGAGGTCGATTAACCCTGATTACAGTGTTCACAGTAAAGAGTCTGGGTTTGCGGGTCTGTGTATGTGTGCAGGTTCTACTGTTCTGATGAGGACCAAAAATCCCAGTAAGGAGAGTAAAACAAGGAAAGAAATTGTATTTTTGGCTTAGGTTAGGGCAAAGGTAAAATTCGGCTTAGAGTTAGAATTAAGTGTAGATGTTAGTGGTCAACTCCAGACCCCAAAGCAGGGCAAAATTGTAGTGCAGATAATGGTTACAACATATCAGACTGTAAAACAGCTTGTCAATGCATTGTGATGAGTATGAAACCAAGGTGAAGTTAGTTTCCACATTTTACCCTGTGACATATGTTTGGGTAATGTTGTTTTTTAAAACTACAACAAGCATTAGGATTGAGTAAGGTTCACTACATGATCTAATAGCAAATGTTGTTCTTCTTGAATGTCTTGGCAACATACCACACAGAAGACTCTAAATAGCAAACGTAGCTAGTTGAAAGGTGCACTATGCACAGTTTTTACACCACCAATCGACAGTGAGTGGTTTATCAGTTCTATATAACTCCAATTTGATCTGACACTAACATTTCTAACTATGAGCATACTGAGCGGTTTGAAGTAATGTCACCTCCAACCGTAGATGCTGGCGCAATGAACACAGACTTTGTTTTAGATGGGGTCGAAGTTGATGTACCCTTTCCATAACTATGGAACACAGAATAAACAAAGTAAACAGCTAAATCAAACAAAACGTAATCTGGGCTATTTCTTGCCTTAGATGCATTGTCATATTTCAGAGACTTGTTGATGGCTCACTAGTGAACACGAAACCATAATCATGCTAGCTAGCACTAGCTGGAACAATAATATGCAAGTTTTGACCAGTTTGCACTAAGGTAAATCTAGCTAAAAGGCAAAGTAATTGCTTCTTCCGAGCAATTGTCACTTATGCATAAGGTTTGGTCAAACAACCCACAATGTATGTTCATTTTTCTTTATCTTTTGCTGAGAACACCAGGTTATACACAATTTTCCATCAATTCAGGGAATCAAGGAGTGTCTGCTCAGACTCCTAACTAAGCTAGCTAATTTATAGCTTTCCTTGACTATCTAGCCAATTAGCTCAATGAGGTATTTAATGTAACCTTACTTGTCAAGCAGCAAGGTAGCCAACTCGAGAAGGCCCTGACTGCAGGGTGCAGTTCCGGGCAGGAACTGCACCCTGAAACCCACTGGTACAAAATAAAGGTAACTTACAGAAATAAGAAAAACCAAGGACTTGCATGAGAGGGAGTGTGGTGAAGTAGTATAACTACAACTAAAGAATCATTATGGAAAATGTGCACATGCTTTCAGAAAAGAAGGAATTGTAACGAGTGGAATGTTTCCTCTCGTTCCACGCGGTACTTTTAATATAATCATCTTGTCCCAGCTGCTGTCTTGGATCGTAGATTTGAAGCTGAGTGGGTGATAAGGCATGATCTGATGCAGGGGCGGAGTCAGACGATATTAACATTCAGGGCTTAAGCCCAATTAGCCACCCCCCCGCACCACCGATGATCTGATGCGTAACCAGTTTAGAGATATACGCGACTGCTTGTACTTTACAGAGCTGCAATGGTCCTTTGCTGAACACAAAAAAGGAGCGCTGGTTGCAGCGGTAGAAAAGTACAGTAATGATAAGAAGAATAAGTGTATAAATGTTTTCCAAGTTAATATAGACAAACATTTAGCAAAATGTTGTATTTAATTTCATGTCAATTTTAGATTTTCTTTTGAACAGCCAATATATACGCTAGTTAAATGCTGAGCACTTAATATTTGAAAGCATGGGATTTGCAATTTCATAGCCCATTGATAGAATTATTTTCTGTTTCTTTTTGGCTGTGTGCTGATAGCCTACGGCTTTTTTTCGTGTCAACTTAATTTAATTCAAAGCAAGTAAATGCACTCATTTATTTTAATACATTCTATAGGCAATTTTTTTTTTAAATGCAGAGCATCTGATTTTCGTGGCAGCTGATAGTGTATCAAAAATCCTGTACCATTTCGTTGTCGTATAAAATTTATAATAAACAAAAAATATAGTGCTACTTGTTTGGGTATATATTTTTTGGCTAAAAGACTGATCTGAAGACTATTTGAAATGATAATTAATTATACTGTATCCTTATCCTTTCATGTTTAAAAAAAAAAACTAGCTAGACCTTATTAAAATACTGTATGTCTCTGTTATATAAGTAGACAAATACTTGACATACATAATCACTAAATGGACAGATTTGACTAATCAAAAGATGAATGGAGCGAATTTGTAGTGCCAATTATTTTTCCTGGGAGCGAATAGCGGTTCTGACCAGAGCCATGAAAGACGTGAAAAGACGTGGAGCGGTGGAGCAGAGCCTAACCTTCGCTCCAGAGTGATGAGCGGGATATCTATCAGCTCTCCGCCCACATACTCTGGCAGGTATCAATATAAGATTTATTACGATCTTCAAAAAGGAAGTACATTTGTCTTCAACATGTGCCTTGCACAAACGTGTGTGTTTGGATTCAGTGTGTGACTGTCAAACCTCTGAAGGACAAGAAAATGGTTGACGGGGTCACATTGATCCTCTCCCCGAATTGCACACTGCAGTCAGGGGTACTTGGAGCCAACTCTGCATCACTGTTCATACAAACTTCAGCTCTCGCCATCTAAAGAATGCCAAATCCAAATGTAATCTTGTTTTACTCTGTGCTTTGTCTGATGCTCGCGTTGTTTCTGTATATTTTCTCTTGAGCGCTCAGTGTACATGAACCCAAACAAAGCTTCTCACTGGCTTCTTCACCTCATACACCAGCAAGGAAGTACAGTACACGTCTACGAACGTCACAAACTTCAAGAGCCATCCAGCTGCAGCCCACTATTTTGAGTTAGCCAACTAAGTTTTAGCCAGAGGAGTCTGCAGGGCTGCAGCACATAACTAAACATGAGTTGCTTACAAACAAATTAAACTGCCACTGAATAGTTATGGATACAACTATTCGTATAGCTTTGGATACGAAACCGCACACCATACTTGCTAGCTTTGGATACGAAACCGCAAACCATACTTGCTAGCTTTGGATACGAAACCGCAAACCATACTTGATTTCCTACTGCTAAACACTACAGAGTTTGTAGGAATCTTTAATTCAGACACATTAGTTCCTGGTTTGACAAAAGCCTATTTTCTAGCTGAATTGGTCATTGAGTTGAAAAATTCAAACACATTTGGGTTACATGAGCTCCAATCAAGTTATTGGGGATTTTCGGAGACAAGCGCTTGAATTGTCCTGGTTAAGGGTTGATTTTGTGGTTAAGGGTTGTGTTACTGTTGGGTTGAGATTTAAAGACAATATGCTCTTAAAAGGAACCTTTTGTGGTCCCCACAAGGTAAGTCAAGGAAATATAAAATGCGCATGCAGACCTTCCTGGTGAACTACATTATATTGTTTATTATGATTGACACCAGTGCTGTGAAAACCATCCTGCTGCCAGGGCATTGATTTGTTTTCTTCATATCGCCTATTGGCAAGTCCCGCCCACCTGTGGAACATTGCCAATTCAACCATTTATTTATTGTATTTGAGGGATGCAAAATCCACTTGCCACTTACGCATCTGTCTTTCATTAGATTGCTTTCATTTTCCACTGTGACTGGTACAATTTTCTATACTTTAAAGGGGTAATCCACTGAAAATGACAAATTCCTATGACATGCCCTTTTAAATAATGCAAATATATGGTGACAATATGTGCTGTGACATTTTACTGCATTTCAAAGTTATAATAAGTTAGCAACCAACATGTGGAATTATTTGAAGAAATAAGTTGAGACTCATGTCGAATACATAACCTGCACTGCAAAATTCCCGTTGGCTAAATACATCATTGGCTGTCATTAGAAATTATGTCAACCCAATAATACAAAGCCAATATCAGAATGTAAAATAGTTGTAACTTTCAAATCATGTAAAAAAAAAAAAAAATGCAGCACCAATTAAGAAGTTAAGAAATGTACCATGTTCCACATGGTAAAGAGAGCCTGTCTGTTTCTTTTTTATCTGTATTGATCGCGTTTCTGTATATTATTATTATATGTATTATATACTGTGTACAAGTCTGAAACATAAAGCAGATTATTGCAAACGTTTTGGTGAATGAATGGAGGAATGAATAATGCTCATTGTTAATTGTGGTAACAATATTAATTAAACACGATAGTATTATCCATTCAAAATAATATATACATCCACTAACATACAGTCATTTATTTTGGTGACTGAATTTTCTTTTTATGTTTAAAAAAAGTAACAATTTAGCATGACAATAAAAGTAAAGAATCATTAATTAAGGAGTGGCTAGACAGCTCAGGTAAGCACAGGTATACCTAGAGCATGTTTTTGGTGTTTGCACCTCTTCATATTTCATGCAAATAAATGTTTTGTATGAAAATTATGCAGATATAAATGTGTTTATTTAAGACACAATGTTAAATCAATACCTACTAATTTATATACAGTTTGACTGCTTTCTATAAAAAACATAACTACAATTTGACAATAAATAAGTGATTTCCCACCTAAGTCCCTGAAATCCATTCATTATTTGCCCTTGGAGCTAAATTTTTTACGTGCTATAATTAATTTAATATAATGAAGATATTAATTATAAACTATTTGAAGTAGAATCTTCCTCCATTGTACAACTATTGCATTTATAATTATTCTTTTTAAAAGCTTACATGAATTTCATTGAATGTTTCTACTTAATGCCAGCGTGGCTAATCAACCTTCTGGCTATCATTAAAGTTTTAATATCACATTACCAACAGTTCTGTTCAGCAATGAGTCCCAAATGTTATTGATGTTCTTGTCCAAGTAGAGATATTGTATTCCAGATCAGGGTCTGCAGTGCCACAAGTGTCACAGAGGAGTTCTGATCTGGGATCTGTTTCTCCTTTTTCACTATGAGTACATTTCAAAGTGTAACAGGAGTGTGAGATGACAGTGTCTTGAAAAGAACTAAGGCTGTGGTCACTGTAGCCAATAGAGGGTGACCGATTCCTGTGGCACTGCCTCTTGTCAGCCTGTAAGACATGTGGAATGGAGACATTTGTACAGTATCTGCATTTAAGTCAGCTTTTCTTTATACCTCCACTTCAACACCAATGATCATCAGTCACCATTACATGTCATTCAATATACAATTAACAAAAACATTATCAACGTAAGATGTGTCGGTCAAATTCATTAGCTGAAATATACAATCCTAGAAAATGTTCATTTGGGCAAAAGGCTTATTTCTCTCAAATGTATGCACTAATATATTTACATTACCACTAACCATTATCACTATCATTTCTCCACCCACCTGACAGGTGTCGCATATCAACAAGCATCTTCTGTTCCTATTTCTTGTCAGTATGTATAATCCTAACTGTGCTGAAAATCCACCATATATTTCCATAGCTTACCCATCATTTTTTTTTTTTTTTTTTACTTCAGCAATCACCTGGACTGTCTGTCTGGTCAATACTTCCCATCAACTCCCACCTGCATCCTTCAACGCTCCACTCCTTTCAACTTCATCTCATCCTCCCTCCCTCATCCCCTCCATCTCAGCTCAGGGACCGAGACGGGGACATACCCAGTTCAGCCAAGCCTGGAAAGGCATGGGTTGTCCCTAGACAAATGAAAAGAAAGGATTATTATTAGATTGAGACAGCACAAAAAAAGGGAGCAATGTTTTTCTTCCCAGCCCTGTAAGCGTGGAAGATCTCTTGACTGGAACAGATATGTGTCTGTGGGAGAGTGCCCAGTGGGGTCCAATATCTTTAGATTGTTTCTGACACGGTTGTTCTGTTGCCATGTGGTTGTTATGGGTGTGTTTGTTGTGGTTGTGTTGGTCGATTAGTTGTTTTCTTTCTCTCCCCTCTCTCTTTCTCTCTCTCTCTCTATTTGTTTTCTCTATCTCTCATGTTCATTCTCTCACTAGTTTCTAACTCACTGGAACCAGGAACTAATGTGTTGACACAGTCAAGTGTATATGCGTGCTAAGATGCCCTGTTGCATTTTGAGTAATGGTCCTTGTCTGCACGATAAAATGATCTCTAAGAAGAGATTAACTGGGTGTACAGTGGACTGCACATACATGCCTAAAATAGAAATGAATATACTATACACATACTATGTCTTGGATTTGCAACGCTCCAGGTCTGTATACATTGTTTCTTTGTGGTGTATGTAGTGCTGTAAGCTCTAAACATCTCTCTGCAGTGCCTGGAGTGCAGCAGTAGCGTTTGGCCTTGGTATGTTTCACCATGGCTGCCCAGGCTGTTACAGAGCCCGGGGGAGACCAGGAAGGAGGTCAAGAGGAATTGGAAATGTGATCTCTTTGCAAACGGAACCAAAATGACATTCCAATAAGCCTGGGAGCGTCCCATAGGCCTGCCGCGAATGCTGCCCCAGGCTACAGTGTGTGTGTGTTCGCGTGTTCATGTTTGTTTGGATGCATGTGCTGCGGTGTGTTTGTATCGGTTTGCCCTGTGGCACATCAGCACAAAGGAAAGGCTTTGGGAGGAAAGCTAAAAGCTAAAATTGTGTTTTATTTGACACTTTAAATTACACAGCAACGCTTTTAGACTCCTCACACAAGAATGCATTTTGGATTCAACAAAAGGACAACAAAGACAGAACAACACCCTACTGGGTTTATAAGTCCTGGATCTACAGCTGACCAAAAATGACAGAGACAGAAATAAACACAACCCAACCTGTTTGTTTACTGTGCTTTGGTAATGACAATAGGTCTAAGTCCTCCACATTTTTCAGTGTAAGGGACTTCCAACCGATAGGTTTCCAAGCAGGAAGGGGCAAAAAGCCTTTCCGCAGCGGATAAAAATAATGCATCACGAAACATAGACCAACTCATTTACCTGCTCTTGTATGTTACCTTAACACTTGTGTGCTACTGACCTCACTGTTACAATAACTGTCACCATCTCCAGATCTCTCTCTCTCTGTGTATCTGTCTCTTTGTATCTCCATCTGTGGTCAGTGTCTATGTATAATGAGTAGGAAAAGTGTTCCCGTTCAGTATAAGTAGGCAAATTCATGCAAGTTTCATTCAACTGACAAATGTGCCTCTCTGAATGCAAAGCCACTTGACCCTGGGCTCAACACTGCCGCACTCATTTCTCCATGACTGGCTCTCTCTAGCCTCCATACACTCTACACCTGCGTGCGTGTGTGCACGTGTGTGTGTGTGTGTGTGTGTGTGATGGACTCTGTACAGCTGGCACCGGCCCATGGGGAAACTGAGCATGTGTTCTACACAGTTATGGGAAAAATAGGAGACCATTATATACCTGAAGGTGGATGAGTGTGCATGCATTCATATGAGCGGATTTCCAATCCATTTCCCAGGGAGCTGTGCCAGTTGGACATTGTGTGTGTGAAAAAAAAAGTTTCTTGCATTTTTGTCATGGCTGAATTGTTAGTTAGAAGATCCCAGGGAAGTTTATAAAATGTTTCCCAGATTCCTGGGTTTTACAGAAATCCTGGGTAATTTCCTGCTTACTTCCTTATGATTTGAGGAAATTCCAACCAGGAATTCTGGTAAACCATGGAGTTTGTCTGGACTTTTGCAGCCCAAATTCCAAGTGTTATAGATTCTAGTAGGGTTTATGTTTTACTATACTGGATTTTTATACTGTCTGGCTTAAATCCGCTCTTGGGGTTCTTTCAAATGAAATACAGTGAAAGACCAGAAATGGCTAAACTTTAGCCTATATAAGTGGGTTTCGTTGTATGTTTCCCCAGCAGGATCGATGGCTGGCTGTTGCGTAATATTCTGTCGGGCACTTACCTAACCACCTCAACATCAGCCTCAGGACCTCTCCTGAGGCTGCTACCTCATCCGCGAGGAGAACCCACCAATCAGAGAGCCAGCAGAGAGCCCTAACCTTACCACACTCTTTCCTCGTTCACGCATGAGCTGGCAGCTGATCGGCAGTCCGAGTCGGGACAACATGTGGTTCCTCCTGGCGTCCAATTATCAGCAGCGTTTTAATAACTGACCTGCGGTGGGGGAGAGACGAGCACAGTGCGTTTGTTTGTGAGAACGTTTGGTTGTGCTTGATTTCATAAGTTCTATATTCTATACAACTGCACAGCTGCAGCTTTAATCAACCTCCCTGTGATGGGAAATCACACCTTAAGTGATGTGTACCCCAGCTTATACCTGTAGCATAAATAATCCACCACATAGACTAACTCCTTGCCAGCACCAGAAACACCATAATATGTCTACCTACATGCATGGTTATATGCCTCTCAGTCTATCTTCCTGTCTCTCTCCCAGTGAAATGTTGGTTGTTTTCCTCTCTTATATTGTGCTGTAGTATGCAGTGCTTTTGTAAGCTGTGCTGGGCTGGGTTGTCTTACGTATGCTGTTTTTCTTTCCTCTTCTTTTTCTTACGGTGCTTAATACATCTAACTGTGATATGGTGATACTTATCTGCAAACTTTACCTTTACCCCATTATTTCCAGGGACCATGTTAAGAAAATATAAAGACATGGCGGAAGAGAGAGAGAGAGAGAGAGAGAGAGAGAGAAAAAGAAAGGGGGGAAGGAGAGAGTGAGACAAGAGAAAAGGAGAGAAACAGAAAGAGTGGGGGGAGACAAAAAGAGGGGGAGTAGAGAAAGAGAGGAGAGAAAGTAATAAAAGGGAGGAGGAGAGAGAAAGAGGTCTGAATTGAATGTTGTCATCTGGTTTGATTTATTATCTGGAGAGAAATGAAATAGATATTCAGATAGAAAGGGGGCGTGACAATCCCTTGAGAAATAGACTTTGCATCTTGGAGCGACGTTCAATTAAAATCCTAAAAGTCCTTTCAGTAGGAAGGGTTAGAGGGAGAATCAGTTCACAGACGCACACACAGGTGAACACACACACAAAGAAAGTAACACACATGTATATATACACACACACATACACACACACCCTTACAGCAGGAAGTGAAATAGGAGGAATCCACAGAGAGACTGACACCAATGAAACCATCCATCCCTAACCCCAAACAGATCTGAGCATCAATAAGAATGCACACTCTCTCACGTCACACTCAGAAACACACACTCTCATATCACACTCAGATATACACACTCTTGCGTCACACTCAGACACACAAAATCTCACATCACACTGAGTGACACACACACCTGTACACAGAGTTCATAAACGAAGGCACACATTTTGGCGTTACAAAACATATAGACAAACATTAAATAATCGCCACACACACAGCCCCACTAAAATCCCTGTCTGTCTGTGGATAGGGCGGCAGCTAATGTATTCTGCTGCACACCTCCAGTGTTTACTGAGGGCTGTGTCTGTCTGGTGTCTCTAAAGGTGAACAGCTCATAATGTCCCTTGAGATGAGAAGAAAGATCCAGGCAGCATCTCACCACATTTACAGCACCATAGAGAACAGACCTCACCAAATACTACCAAAGCACCATACATAACAGACCTCACCAAATACTATCTTAAGGTTAAAGTCAGAGTTAAGGTTAAGGTTAGGTATTATGGTTAAGTTTAGGGTTACTGATAGCATTATGGTAAAAGTTTGGATTTGGTTTTAAGGTTCATGTTGGGTTTGAATGTTAAGTTTAAGTTATGGTGAGCACTGGCGTTAAAGGTAGGGTTAAGTATTAAGTTTAAAGTTAGGTTTCAGACGTCAGGTATATGGTATAGGGTCAGGGTTATGGTTTAAAAACAGTGTCGCACTTGATTCATGGAACTGTGTAGTGACTTCCAGTAGCCGCGATAAAGGGGGGTCACATTGACCTGTCTGTAATTTTGTCCCCCCATAATTCTACACCCCTGGATAAGACTTTCTGGAATGTGCATCTACTGTTTCCTAGAACCCCTTAGAAGAGAGTGGACTAGACTAGGCAATAAATTAGATTTGGGATGAAAGGACAACACCAATAAAGAAGTTGACACAAAATTCTTGCCTGATCACCTTTAAGGCATTTCAAACCTCACTTCCTTCAAATTAAAATGTTATCAGCCATGACTCGAAATACATTTTTGACTGTCATAGATCCAATTAAGAAAGAAAAACATTGAACACATTACTTTTTATAACAAGATTGGATTACAAAAAAGGTTGACATCAAAATGGAGTCACATGCCGAAAAAACAAACATCCCATGTCAAACTCCATCTGTCTTTTTTATCCAATAGCGTGCTGCTCACCTGTGCCTCTAGTGGCCGTGTTAGAAATCATGTATAAACCTTTTACCAACTTGGACGAACATTTAATATTCACGTCGATCTGTGGTGAACTCACTCGCTGAACATCATACCAATTTAGCTCACCAAGACAAGTGGTTGCACAATCAATATCCCAGTAGATATACTGTACATTATGCAAGCAACCAGCTGTTAGCCTGCTATGATGGCTGTCAAAGTAATGGTCTTAAAGGCATGAAGTGCTAGACACACTCAGAAACAAATTTATGGGTTTTACTATCCTTGATGGTACACAAAATGGTTTCCCCATAAAAACATTATCCCTAACCCTAATACCAACCCTACATCTTAATTTCTAATCCTAACCCGTAATTCTAACCCAAGTCCCCGACTGTATCCTAATCCTAACCCCTAAACAAGAAATAGCCTTTTTCCCTTATTGCAGCAGATGATATGTCCCTCTAAGGTAGAATTGTCCGTTTTATCATCATTGCGGGTCAAACGGGAGTAGTAAAGCAAATACACACACCCAGTCCCACACCCAGAGGACACACAGTCTGAGCAGTGTCCAATCAGCAATAACTCAGTAGCAGGTCAAAGGTTACTTGGAAGTAATGTCAGGTTCTGGCAGGAAGCCAGACCACTCTGGCCTCAAATGGCCTATCTTAGCTTGCTTTGCGGTGGGGCTCCAGGGGCTGCTGTCTGTTCACCTCTAACCGACCATTATTATTGACATGCATGGGGTGTGGAATTTGGGATGTGGAATATATGATACAGGATTTGGGTAATGGATGTGGATTGGGCATATATTTTGGGCAGTTACGCTGAACAGCAACACAGTTTAGTATTAGTAATTACACCTTACACAATGAAGTAGCTCCATTTAAAGTCAACCCCAGATAGGGGATTTGGATCTAGGATATGGATTCTCCTAACTGGTGTCCCCCAAGGATCTGATCTAAACCCTTTCTTCTTCTCTTCTTCTCATAAACCAAGTCACTTGGCTCTCCAATTTTCACATCAATCACATGGTCCATCATATCCACAGAAATGTGTGTCCACTCAAATAACACTCCATCATGGTTGACAGCTAGTATTGTCTACAACGTTCATAGAATACATCCTTTCCTCATTCAGGAAGAAACAGAGGTACTAATCAAGGCAGTTGCCATCTTACGTCTGGACCACTGCAACTCAATGTTTGGCTCTGTAGGGCTCCCTTGAAACTCTGGCACCTCGTCCAGAACGACGCAGCCCTCGTGTTCAACATTCTTTTGTTAATCTCTAATTAGTCCTTGTTTTGGCACGAGCTCTCTATTCCAATATGTTTCTACATGCTGCTTGCTTTTCCATCACTATGCATCAGAAATTAAATGGGATACAGAGATCACAACACAAAAGATGGATAAGTTTGAACCTAGGTTGATAGGTAATAGAGTTACTGAAAAAGACTGGCAACCACTGAGTCAGAAAATATAATTTTGATATGTTGTCAGATGAAGAGATAAAACAAACACAAGATATGTGTGTTTGGGGGAGGGCTGTTCCTCTTGTTTCCATATCTAACACACAAACAAACATGCGCACTTGTAGTGTTATACCTGTGTGAAGCATTTGAGAAGTAAATGTTTTTCCCATAACCCCATACCCTGACCCCTGACTTTGAATCTAACACCTAGCCCACTGAGCAAAATCATTTTAAAGACTATTTTCATTGTCTTTTCAACATCCTTTTCTCAGTGGGAACACAAAAATAGCCTTTCTAAAACTGAGTTCAGGAAAAGGTGTGCTCGATTGTGAGCGTTTTCCTTGGATTACTACTCTCGTGAGGACTTAAGAGGAATTCTGGTACTCACAAGTATAGCACTTCAAATACACACACACACACACCGCCAAAAATATCAGTATACACACAGTGAACTACGGCAACAGCCTTAGCAACTGTTTTTCTTTCTTTTTTTAATTAGAGCAAAAGATCAGAGAAATGCCAAGTGTCAGTTCTGCAGGAGCTGAGAATATGGCAACGCGACCTTTTAAAGCTCCCTGATCTTTGATAATGTCAGAAGTAGAGCATCTTGTTCCTCTCCTCCTTTAGGTTTACCCCTTTGGGTCCCTCCTCCACACCCACCACCACCCCACGTGGCCCCTATGGACCCACAGAGTACAGCAGACTAATGGAGAGACTGAGAGACAGGCCTCTGCTGATGATTTCTGTGACTGTCACTTAGGCCAGGTTGACACTACAAGCTCCTAATCACCTCCCGCTGCATTTTTACAAATTGATGGAAACAAAGTGCAGGTCTACAAAAAAAAACGACGACCGGTTAAAGAAGGCTAGACAACTTGTCGGCTTCAGGTCAGAGTTGCCTACCCCTGCCGTAAGTATAAACACATAAAGCATTTGTTAGCTTGCAAGCGCAGGGCTACAATTTTAAACTTCCAAAATGTGTTTACAGAGGTTCGAACTTCTCATTATTGTCTCAGAGGGCTTTGAATGAAAATACACACAATCATGTAAAAAAAGCCAGCATGCTTGAGGTTATCTCATGAGCCTCCCCTCATGCGATGCAGGTAGACAGGCTTGGATATATTGAAATGGAGCTCTGTGGCAATAAATTGGCAACATCCCTTTGATTTAGCCAGAAATGCAATTAGATATTCGCACATGAAAATCACATCTGGCATGATTATCAGTAGAAATTGAAGGATTCATAGAAAATGGGCACGCAGGAAAAGTCTGCTGACCCCTGAGGTATGTATATTATTGCCCAGTGGTGTGGAAGTGAATAGCAAGACACAGGATTGACAAATCATCCTTTGTGTTTTGCCTGGCAGACTAACCACTCTCCACTTGCAATGGAAGAGAACTCTGTGGGCTATACTCAGCCCTGTTTCAGGGTGGTTTGCGGTCCTTTAGTGTACCTTTGGTGGTCTGGCGCTTGGCAAAGTGGGTGGAACGATTTCCTGCCTGGTTGTCCCAGTCGGGGGTTATTTTCCACTACTGCCACAACGTTTCTGAAACCCCTCAGCTGTTTTTTTATAGGTTGTCTGTTGACAACCCAGCTGGTTATTTGTGTACACACTTTTTCTCCAAAAGCTGATGTGAAAAGGGCTTTATAAAATAAATGTGATTGATTGACTGATGGTGGCAATCTGCCGAGTGACCTACTGCTGTTAAAACAGCAACCTGTAGCAGTTGTTTGATGGCGTCCTCCATGACATCTCAAACGAGGGAGAAGCTCATGTGCCTCTGTGGGCTGCAGGCTATGCCTACATCCTCCATGAGTGAAGCAGGGAGATTACAGATGAAGATTGGGTGATCAAGCCCAGGAGGGTATTTATTAAAAAGACTCTGAGCCATTGGCAGAGCAGCTAAGTCCTGGGCTTGTGAATGTGGGGCTCTGGGGTGTGGGTGGACATGCAGTTGGCTGCTTCAAACCTAGTCATCTTCTGTGGGGAAGAGAAACAACATGGTGGTAAGACCAGGCAGCACTTTCTCAATCGTACTGTCCTCTCCTCTGTTTTGCACAATCTCTGCTTTAGGAGCAGCCAGCCATGTTGCCTTCAACTGCCTCTTCCTGGCTGTTCCCTCTGTGTTTGACAGTGCTGTCTGTGGTCCTGTATGTCTCTGACCTGTTGGTGCTTTAGGAGCGTTGTTGCGATGCCAATGCTTGAAAATGCACAGACTACAGGCAGGAGCAGCCTACAGGTAGAGAATACTTATTTTACTTTTAATTTCCCAAGTTTTTACTCCAACATCACTTTCTGTTCAACGCCTAATGACTCCCCCACTGCTGTATGAAGCTGTTGTTCTGTGTCATATCATTCCAGGCATCCAGAAAGAAACTGATTAAAGCATTAAGTTAATGAAACAAATTAACAAACCAGAAAATAATGCTTTTTATCCAGCTCATGATAAACTCGCACACAATTTAATACTTATTTGAGACATATTCGCTACTAAAATTAGCAAACCTTTTCTCTTTAACAAACTATTGTCCAAACAACTGCATTATTTCCAGAGCCATCATATACAGCTCCGGAAAAAAGAGGCCACTGCACCTTTTTCTTTCCTTTCCAAAAAAGTTGAAAAGGAAGGTTTTGAGTGAAAAAATTAAGAGACCACTGCAAATTGAATGCTTATGTTGCTCTCTCAAAACCTACCTTTTTGACTTTTTTGGAAAGGAAAGAAAAAGGTGCAGTGGCCTCTTTGACAGTGTATAATCTGGGCACCAAACCATTAATCTATTAATTGTTGATTAACAAAGTTAACATTTTAGTTAACATTTTAATGTTTAAGTTAACTGTGAAAATTATTATCAAACTAATTAGTTTTCATTACATTTAACTGTTACGGAAGTAAATTAGTTAACTCAAAGTCTGCTAACCCAAAAACTTCAAAAATATACTTTCAAATCCTTTAGAGTCTAAGCCAATTTTTGCACCAGAGTGGGGAACGAGATCAAATCCAAGGGTTGCTGTGCTGAATATCTACATGCTATTTTCAAATAAAAAATGTATTTCTCTGCAGTAAGATTGTGCGCTAGTCTCAAGGTTTCAGTATGAAGGTCAAGAATGAACGAAAACACTCGGGAACCCTCGTATTACTTGCAGGCAGCAATTCCTGTGTTGTAAACATCATCTGTAATTGACCAACAAAGCATGGCTTTCTGGTATCTATCTAACGTTTATCGCTAATTCCCATAACATTTGAAATGATTTACCTGATTAACGGCTATCAAAGTTAACTTTTTTGGTTAACGAATTAACAGCTAACGACATTAACCTTTTGATCAACTGTGCCTAGCTATGCTGTTTTAATACTAAATACACACATTAAAATGTTTATTAGGACATTGATGACATTCTCCGCTATAAAAGTGGTCCCCAATGTAGTATTCCTTTCATTTCAACTTAAATTTGCTTGGTACATTCTCTGGATATACAATTAATTGGAATAAGAGCAAGCTTATGTTTAAATGGATTCTAAAACCTTTTTGGTCAGAACATCTTCCATTAATGGAAACAAATTTACTTACCTGGGGATTTAAGTTATTAAATTATATTCTTCTCAATTTAAAGCAGACTTCCGCCGCTCAAACTCAATCTAAACATACAATTACATCACTGCCTCATTGCTGTCAGGTTTTGGCTTGACAATGCCCCGCTAGCTGGACAATACTTTGCCCAGCTAGCTTAGAACGGAGCATGAGGTTTGCCAACCCTTCTCTATTGGTGGTGCGACCGTGTCCCCTTTCAGCTTGCAGAAATTCCTTTATGATTATAATCTCAGTTGACATATCTCCAGCCGTATCTGGAAGAAAATAAAAGATCATTTTGACCTCAGACCAATGTCACTCCCTTTCCCAATACCAAGAAACCACTTTCTAACCTCAATAATACCTTTGTGCAATGGTGAATGCTGGGTTCATACCATAGATGATCCACACACAAACATAGACTTTGCCTTCCTTGATTACTGATTGAACCTATGACCATCTCGATAATTACCTTTTTTTGATACACCTACAGATTAGAGGCTACGCTAGAAAACCTTTTCATTTGAAAACGCAAGTACTTCTAAATGTAATGTGTGCTTCAAAATGTGTTCATCAGTATGTGTCCCTTTTTCTCCCGTACCGTCGCTCCATCCCTCCCCCCCTCGCCTCCTACCTTCCTCCATTACATGTCTCCATGACAAGGGCTTCACTTCTCCTTGTTTAGTCATTAAAATGTGCTCAGGCTGTGTTGCCAAGTGCTTCTTCGTTACATGTCATTCTTGGCCTTGCTTCAAGGCACCTGGCATCAACAAACATGGGCTCCTCTATACAGGAATACTCTCACTTTCCAATGTGTTGATGCATGCACTCTTACAGACATACATACACTTGGGTTTGCTCACACACACACACACACACACACACACACTTACAGAGAGAGAGAGAGAGAGAGACAGACAGGAACCAGTACTACTTACAGCCTAAGATGCTTAAGTGGCGACACCTCAATCAAAGCTTAATTTCTCCTAATAAAGAACTATAATTACAGTCCTATTCACTTAACATGTAACTACACTACCTCTGCCATCTGATGACTCAGGATTCCTAAGTGTCCGACAGATTCCCATATGTTAAACACTTACTATTCATTTTCTCTCACATCTTGCTGCTCTTGTTCTTTTAGATCCATATCTCCTCTGTGTGGACAGAAAGGCAGCATGCTGGCAGACAATGTGTTGATTCTCTAATTATTGCATTGCCATCATTAGGGAATGTGAGGGGGCGCGTCAGTGTTTTGGATCTGCTTCTTTTGTTCCATGTGGATAATAGATACAACAGGATGTTTCATGGGAATTCATAAATATTGTATTCACACTAAAAAATCTGAGATATAAACATAACAGAGGTTCACTAAAGCAATCAGTTAAAATATACAAATATTTGACAGTTATTCTCAATCGCTTTGGCTCAATTCCCAAATGACAATTATCTTTTCTAAACAATATGTTAAAATCTCAGATTATTTTTTTGTTCACAACAAATTTGAATTACTTATTAATTCAAGCAAATATCATGTGTTTTGGCATGCAAGAGTAAGTACATTGTCTACAATTTGCACAGTAACTACACGCACATGGCTTGCTGATCAAAGCTGATAATTTGATTCTCAGTGAAATTGACATACTCATCACAAGTTAAAAACATGTTTTCATCGTGTGAGCCATCACATGCAAAATGATCCATTCAATAATGAAAATGTTTGTGATGTCTGTTAAATTGCCGTATTACCTGCCAGGTGACATTGAAATGAATTGCAAGGAGATTTTTCCCGCGGTGCATAGCAAAAAAAAACATTAGATGTGATGTAGCCGGAAATTTCTGGCCAGACCAACAAGAATGATTGTATGTCCACCAACAAAATGGGAACTTGCAGTTTTACATACCGTGAAGAGGCACAATTTATAGTTTTTTACAGACTTACTGCAGTTTTTTTCATTGTTGTTGTGTTAAATTTTTCTTGCATGTCATTTTGTGGCAAATTTACTGTTCACTATCTATGAATTTACATGTAGAAATGAACATGCAAATGTGAATTTTCTGTTTACAAGTTACACATTGCTACAAAAATAAATGTACATACAAATGTGCATATCAGTGTGATATATCAGTGACATATCAGTGTGATACTCAATAGCATTCAGCTAGACAAAACAGACATTCTTGTTACAGTTCAGTAAGAAGTCAGTGTCCACAAAAATAGAAATTTTTATATAACAAACATTTTCAGGGTTGACTGCCATCGAAGCACGGCACACATGATGACAAAAAAAAGAAAAACTTTCATCTTGGTGGCATTAGCCAATTTACTACATTTTGCAGACATGCAATATAGTTGTGATGTCCCATAAAGCAGTTGTGACAATTGCACTTAGAGTTCAGAGAATGTTAAGACTGTTTCAAAAATATTTGCCAAAGCGATTGAGAAAAACTGTAAATTGCCTGGATCTGCCATTGTTCACCACAAGGGATTTATATTTATTCCCAAATTAAAAGAAGAAAATAAAAGTAATAATTATCAGATTATTATCACATCTTAAAATCTGTTGATAACGTGTATATTGTATGTTTATACTGGTTTTCTACAACAATGGCAGATAAAAATGCATACATAATTGTTTGTGTGGTGGACCCAGTATGATTGAGATTGTCCCTGTTTCTTATCATTGGCTAGTGCTGTACTTCTCTTTCTCTCCTCTAGTTGAATCCTTCTCTTTCTCTTCTCTAGTTGAATCCTTCTCTTTCCCTCTAAAGCTATTTTTGTCTTTCCCTCTAGTGCTATCCTTCTCTTTCCCTCACCCAGTGCTATCCTTCTCTTCCCCTTGTCCAGTGCTATCCTTCTCTTTAACTTGTCCAGTGCATCATTTTCTTGCTCCCTGTCCCCAAACATTCCTAGTGGTCACACAGTCCAATTTTTTCTCACAAACTCCCACACCACCAGGTTGAAGCTCTAGATGAATCTCTCAGGCCCAGAGCCCCTCTGGCTGGGATCAGTGACCTGGGCAGCACCGTATTCTGCTAGATAAGATTTCTCTGAGCCCCAGTGTGTCTGGACGGGTGGGAAGGAATGTTTTCACCTAATCTTGTTAAATAGATGGCCTGTATTTGGGCTGTCAAAGGATGGAAATAAAGGAGACAAAGTAAGCGAATGTTAAGTGGTGCTGAGATAAATCTAGACTTTTCTTGTCTCTGACCGGAGGGATGAACTCAACAACCCTTCGTACAATATTTAGGATAAGTTAGAAGATAGTAAGATGTCCCTGTACCATAAAGAATCTTTATCTCTTGTGCAGACAAGAAAGATATCACATACACAGTATATATCTCTCTCTATATTTTTGTTACATTACAGACAAAATAAGAGAAAACTAGAGAAGGAATAAAGGAGGATGGATATGGAGTGGCTGTGTGGAGGGGATTTACACTGAAAGAAACTCAAATGGAGGGAGAAGAAGGGATGGAGGAAGATAAGCTCCCAGGCAGCTCTGCTCAGCACAGTCAAAACTCTTATCTGTCCTCGCACCCCAAAGTTGGAACAATAGTCAGAACACAGTTCCAGCCCATTCTCTGGAAACCTTTGAAACCCAACCTTTCAAAGACTCTCTAAAATAACCCCTCCTCCTAATGTACTTACTACTACTGAGATGTGCGGTTGTTCCACATCTTAAAATGTATTCACTAACTGTATGGTCTCTTTGAATAAGACTGGCTGCTAAATGACTGAAATTTAAAATGTAGATGAGGAACAGAAAGAGAAGGAGAACGTGGCAGTGAAGTGGGCAGACCCTGGCTGCTGGCCTACGTTTGTTTAGCTGGTGAATTCTTCTTCTTAATCCTGTGAATCAAGCTGTGGTCGAGCCCAGAACCCAGTCCAAAACACACACATTCATGAACACACACACATCTCAGAAGAACTATGGACTTTTAGGATCCAAACAAAGTGCAAGACCTCCATGAGATATATACTGCACTCTGTCTTTTCATCATTCTGATTGGTTAAGTATTAATGTTTGGATAATACTCAAAACCAAAGTTGTCAACATCTCTCAGTAGATCACATTTCTAACATCCATCCCTTACAACAGCACCTGGGAAAAATGTGGCTGCCACTGATTGCCGGTTATCAAGTCACGCACAGACGTTTTACCCAGCTGGACAAACGTTGAATGTAGACGTGGATCTAGTGTGGAAAATTGGGGGGGTTGTTTCAGGATAAGTTCCAGAGTAAGTTAAAATCCTATTTAATATGTACTCTGAACTCTATAAATCAACAGCTGCGTACAGTGATATTGTTCATATTTTCAGTGAAATCACGTTGTGGGGGGAATTGAAGGGGGCCATGAGAGAGGGATTCAATGTAATGTTCTGAGAGAGACTTTGTAGGACCAAAGAGACATGCAGCATGTGAGCAAAAGTACTGGCAGTACTTAGAACTGGCTCTGGATTTGTGTATGTGCGTGTGTGTAATTCTGTTGTTATTATACAACAACATTCTTACTTGTTAGTTTCTGCTCGGCAATCCCAGAAATATGTATAAACATTTAATACAAATGATACAAAATTACAAAACAATATTATAATGAAATATTCATAATAGAAAATAATATAAATAGAACACAGCAGGCACTCTGTGTGTGTGTGTGTGTGTGTGTGTGTGTGTGTGTGTAGTGTGTGTAGTGTGACAAATTACAGAATTTATGGACTCTGGGCAGAAAATACCAAATACGGACAGACGCCAGCCTGTAGATGGATTCAATACACCATTGCCCGAATAGGGTGTATATTTACATCTCACAAGAATAAGACACACTTCGCCACAAAAAACTCCTGACCAGATGTCCCCACCCAGCTGATGGCGTGCTTGGAGTCAGGAGGAAGTGTGATGTCTTATTAAAAAGATTTGTGTTGTGTTTAGAATAATTACATTTTCCATCAAAGGCTGAGCATTTCAGTATGCTTTATCATGCTGTACAGGCTATGGATAATAGTATACAGGGAGGTGATTTACAACTGTACTTTGGGAGGCTGTAATTGTAATTGTGTTAATTGCATTCAGAATGAAATATCCAGTTTTCAGGTTAGTTAATGTGTTGTTGTTTTTTTTTTTAAATAGGTTCTTACTCTTTACAATAATGTACTCAATAGACACATTCTGTGTCAAGCAAAGTATTTAAAGGCAATATATTTAAACGAGTACTGTGTAGTATCTTGCCTCTAAACGTTTACAAGCCTGAATTTAAACAATAACACAAGTTGTCTCCTCTTCCCTTATTGAACGGGTCAGGAATAATATGTGCTAATGCAAGGGAGTTAACATTAGGAAGGAGCGTACTGTGAGTGTCTAAAGCAAAAATGACTTCAGGTCAATGCTACAGTGGGGAGAACAAGTATTTGATACACTGCCGATTTTACAGGTTTTCCTACTTACAAAGCATGAAGAGGTCTGTAATTTTTAACAAAGGTACACTTCAACTGTGAGAGACGGAATCTAAAAACAAAAATCCAGAAAATCACATTTGTATGATTTTTTTTAATAATTATTTTGCATTTTATTGCATGACATAAGTATTTGATCACTTCCAACCATTAAGAATTCCGGCTCTCAAAGATTTGTCATGGTTTTCTCAAAGAAAACCATGACAAATCATGTCACACCTTTTTCCCCCTTAATAAGATATTGTAAGTAACAAAAAGATGATTACTGTTTGAGTTAATATCTGTGTTCAAGTTGGTTTGTTGGTGTTCAGGTTAGTCTATTGGTGTTCAAGTTATGGTCTGTTGGTGTTTGGGTTACTGACAGTTGCTGTTCAGTTTAGTTTATTTGTGTTCAGGATACATTCTGTCCTTGTCCAGTTTACAGCCTGTTGTGTTCAGGTTATTCTGCGTTTTCTAGATCAATTTTGATATATAATGCTTGATTTCTCTTTTTCTCAGACCGGGTGAACTTAGGTGTGCCTCTACCACCATACAACGGGGAGAAGCTGGGTGGGGAGAGGAGGAGGTGGGTGATGGCTTCTCCACTGTTATACAAGCGGCCAGCTAGGGAAGAAATCAATCAGGGAAAATAGGTCAGAGGAGGGGAACAGAGAGGGTAGAAGCGGAATACACTAAGTCTCCCAGGACGAGGCCTTTATCCCACTTATAGGAGAACATGAGGAGATGCATTGACAAATGCTCATGGCCCACCCTCTATATATAATAGGAAGAAGCAGATTAGCACCTTTGGGAAATGATAGGAGATAACAGCAGGCATACAGCTCAGTATTACAGAGTTATTATAGATGCAGAATACAATGGTTTTCCAATCAAATTTCATAATTATGGATTTACATGACATTTCTTTTGCACTTCTCCCACGAGCCAAAAGTCGGGGTAAACCTGGGAACCTCATATAAATATGTTTACTCATATGTGTCTCTTTCCCTAGTATAGTAATATGCAGATATGTGCACATGCTGTATGAGTTAGGATCAGAAAAGCAATAGAGAGATATAAACTAATCTGAGCCATTCGTCAGGATCATTCCTAATAACTGGGATGTTATTGCATTTTCATCTGGGTTTATGTGGAAATAATAACAGAAAAATGAATCGATAGAATACTCCCACTTCTATGTAATAGAAAAGAGGTATTAAAGGTTTACATATGGAGGGTAATTCATGTTGCTTTTTATGTGTTGTGTTGTGTTCTCGGGATTGATCAATATTTATTTTTAGGTGTTGGATTTTAAATCACACGTTATATAAAGATTTTATTATGTATCCATGCATATACCACTTGGATATACCGTAGAAAGCCGTTTGCCTTTGTGCATGTCTGTGCGCATTTGTGCAGTTAAGATTTAGGATTTTAGGTTAGTAGAGTACTTTCTCAATTTACTTAGTAACTAGTGACCTATACAAAGTTGTAATCAGTGACTTTTGGAATGCCCAAAAACCAGTGACATAATCTGATTACATAAAGTCACTTTAATATTTAATCATCCTTAAAATGTAGTAGAAAAAGGATGATTATCGCTGCGTTCACACCAGGCACGGCAAATTTTGTGCGTTCTGGTGGAAGTCCATTAATTTCAATAGAAACCAATTCGCACCGCTGCGGCTAATCTAGCAAACTCGGACAGATTTGGATGGGGTTTGGCAGGTGTTTTCCAGCTTGTGCGGTGCTTTTCCATATGATGATTTACCACCGAAGAAGAGCTAATTTGTAGATTTCAACTTTGTGTTTATGGGTTCGAAAAATAAGGACTTCTTGCGATATAGTACTAAATTGACGAAGAGCCTGCTTGTTGCCTTGCTGGAGGAATGTCAGAGGTTGTGTCATATAAGCAAGGGTGATTAGACAATAACATATCGAGGCCCTCCCCCATCTTTGTGATAATGGTTATGCAGATGCAGAAGATTGATTGCGATGTTTGCGTTAAGGTACCGTACGGTAATTGTATGCCGTTCCTGGAGTTAAAGCGGCTTAAGCCGCTTAAAGGATGTTACCGTTTACATAGGATGTTACAGTTTAAATAGCATTGGTTAAATAAAAAAAAGAAATATCTCCAGAAGTCAAATTTTTTTTTTTTTTAATAATCCAAAATCTAGATATAATATGCCATATAGGACAAGCCTTTAATATTGTTTTTGGAATGCTATGAGGGGACTAGTTTGGTTTACAACACATATTATTTTTAAAGTGCAATAACACTGAAGCTATGCAAACAACTTTCAATACGGACTTATCTATGGTACATGCATATCAAATTGGGAATTGACTGGTAGCAATCCACTGCAAAACATTCTTATTCCTAACCCTAACATCATGCCTAACCTTAAGCTTAACTTATAACTGTAACCGTGAATGTTATTCCTAAAGAGTTATGTAATTGGTTACGTTAAGGACCAATTATAGCTAAATATTAAGGAGCAACGTAATAGCGAGGTATTAAGGACCAATAGCACTGGGGATATGTTAATAACGACTATAATTGCTACGATTTAAGTTTATACTGAAGGTAGTCGTGGTTTGTTAGTTGTGTGTGAACGTACTGTAATTCCTGAGAGTTACTGTTGACAAAAATGACAATTGTTTGATAAAAATTTATAATTTTGCAAACATCATATATTAATATATTTAATCACTTTTTTTTAAATGAAGGTAGCATTTTTCTCCATCCCTGTGTATGTGTGTTTAAAAGACACTGTGCATCTCAGTTTGAGCTATAGAGCAGTTCCATAAAGTTTAATTATATGTTGCATTCCCTGTGGAAGGGCTGAGATTAAACCAAATTATATTGGGTTGGCGCATAAAAAACAGCACACAGACACACACATAAACACCAGTGACTACTCAATCGTTCCAATGCTGATGGTCATTACATCAGTGGGTGCTGGGTGTTGTCTGTAAAATATAAATTATATTGTTGGGGGTATTTTGGTATTTTCTTAATACATTTTTCATAAATGTTAACAATGTTATTAATAATTGGTCGGCATCTAATTCCTTCACTGATATGAAATATGAAATGTATGTTTGAAATACAAGATGTTTTATGTACAAAACATAAATCGGGACTAATTTTTCTGTTATTTGAAGGTCCTTGGATTTGAAAAAGTTTAGAAATGTTGCTTTAAAAGTCAAATGGGTCAGTTATACATTATCCAGTTGACCATCTGATCATGTGTCCCATGTAGCTCCGTTTGTTTGAGTGTGATGCTAGCAATGGCATGGTTCTGGGTTAGATTTCCATGGTGGGCCAGAAATATGAAAATGTATGTACTGAGTGCTTTATATCATCAAGAGCATCTGCTAAATGATGTATACGTAAATCATGCTTGGTGGCCACAGAGCTCAGATCGCTGTGAAAATACGTGAAAAACTGACTTTGGATACAAAATTATATTTGAAGAACAAAATATCCTGATGAAAATAAATATCCTCTATAAATCACATTTGCTACACATTGCAGTTAGTTTAAGACAGCATTAATCTCTTTCCTCTGCCTGTCTGACTCTCTTGGTCTGGCTTGATCTCTCAGGCTGTTTCCAGCTCAACTGATCTGGGGACAGCTTTTTGTGCAAGGGAGAAGTGTTCAGACAGACTTTTTTATGTTTACACTTTTTCAAACGAGTCGCAGAGGTTAGGCTATTTTAAAGAATATATTTTTTTAAATATCTATGAACTATTTGCAATTGCAGTAGATATAAAAACACTGGGTTGCAAAGTCAAATTCTCGAGGCAGGAAGGTTTAAAATCATTTGTTTCGTTTCTGAGCAAGGCAGTTGACCACACATCTTCCCAGGTAGTTGTCGAAAGTGAGAACGTGTTCTCAGTAATTCTCATCTGTTAAAATAAAAATACTGTCTGAGTTGTCATGAGAAATTACTTTCAGAAACTCCCTCAGCTCTGGAGGTGCGTTAAAGCGTAGGTGGCCTACCATATCTATCTCCTAGCAAAGCTTTTCACTGTGCTTAAATCAGTCAACAATCCATAGCTAGCTAGCTATGTGTAGCTTATTATTTTAGCTACTGAGCTAGGCTAGCTACTAAACCAGACTAGCTAGTCAATTCCATGTTGTCTGATGTGAACACCTTAATTATCTTGTTTTATTTAGTTTTAGTTTATTGTTTATACGTTTTCTACTCCATAACTTGGAGTGACTGTTATCATAAATCCGTCTGTTGATCAACAGATACTTTTAATACAGCTCTGTACAACAGGAGTCCACCATAACTTTTAATGCAGGCGCCACAGCAACAACAGACATCTGGTTTGTAAGATCTTATATTAATATTAGCTAGTTGCTACTTATCAACAATAGCTAGCCAGATTTGGTAGAAGATACTTCATGCACCATCCGTTTATTTGTACATGCATTGTCTGTAAGTAGAATCACAAAACTGTGCAACAGCAAGTGGTTTTGATGACATGGGGCACAAATTGGCACATTCCTGACATAGTAAACCATTTTGAGGGTCAATCTTTGGCTCAGTAGCCCCACTTTTACAACAACTAGCCAAAAATCACAGGCTGCATCTTTAATGTCCCACTGGAACACAGTCAGACCATTATTAGGAACTATAAGTAGAATGACACCACCAAGACAAGACCAAGATACCTACATTAGGCCTTCGCTCCAAACTAGATACTGAAAAAGTAGAAGACTGATCGGAGAGCCTTCCTAAGTTTCTAATAGTCATTGACTCTGGCACTTGTCAGTATAGGAGGGAAAATGGATCATGCATACCCAGAAAACCTACTGTCCTACAGCCCAAAGCGCACAGAAACAGTGAAGGGTGATTAGCTAGTGTTGCTCAGCTCAATTAAATGTCTATATGACATATTTTTGTTTGTTATGTGTAACCATAATGTAACTACAACTAATGATTTCACAGTTATGTTTTTGACCACACTGCCATGATAATTGGGTAAGTAAAAACTCCTACCTACTCTTTAAGACAAATTCTAATCTATTATCAGATGTCCACAAAGGCTAGTGTGCACAGTAGGCCTATGTATGTGTATAGGCAGGGTAGGTTGCTTCTATGCATGCTTACACAGTAGGTCCTGAAATGAACACCTTTACAGTTCACTTGGAATGTATTTAGTGTTCCAAATGTCTCGCACTGCCTCTGTTGTTAGCTAAGACATAAAATGTAAGCAATTTGTTGTGTGTTCATCCGACATGGACATTGTAAGACACACCCACATCACAGCAGTTTGTATATGTTGCATGATCCATTTATTTGAGGGCCCTATGGGATTTTTGTTATGATAAAAGATAAGGACCACATATCTTGGTGATTATCGGTCAGAAGCAAACAGTCTCACACACATTCCTCCCTGTGTTTGGAAAACACTAATGTGTTTGGAAAACACTAATGTTTAGATGGCCTTGATATATAATATTTAGATGCCCTAAAAATAGGGGATTGTCATTAATATGGAAGGTCCATCTAGGTGTCAGTTGATTTTATACTGTATATAAATAGTTTTATAATAATATACTGTATAACTGAAACATGTAGGGGATACAAATACATTATTTACTTTAATGTCATGTTCTGGTTTTAAATCTTTACAAGGATCTTTAAATGTTCTTATGTTTCGACTCGGAATGCACTGACTGCTACCTAGCAAGACATAAAGCACACCAACTAGCCTGTCTTGCTTAACCAAATCTGTTCCTAGATTCTATATAATATGTGCCTGGTCTGTCATATTCTTTGTAGCTAAATAAACCTGGAACCTGCAGAGTTGTGTAGTAGAGTGAAGCTAGTTCGTGTAGCTATCTAGTTAATGTTTGCTAAAACAGTCAAAGCATATTTGTTCACCCAAAAAGTGTGGGCAAAAGTGTCATCTAAGCTTTAACAACTCTTCCTTTTCTTATAATGTGCTTGCTGGTTAGCTAGTGAACATGTTTTCCACCAGCACTGTGTATGGATAAATGTTAGCTAGCTGACAATTTAGCTAGCTAGCAAGTGAGGTTGGTTGATTGTGAGAGAAGCAAACACATGTACATTTGAAACATTGTAGCTGTTCAAGTTAATTAACTGGTCCCAATTATGAACCAAACAGGCTTTGCTAGCTAATATTTGTAGATTCCAGAAGCAAATGCCAGTGTATTCTAATTTATTTACTCAAGTGCATAGAAAGTTGTTAAAGGAAGTATTAATATCACAACATCGAAATCATACAATATCAAACTTCAAACTACTGATACCACTACTTTCTTAATCTGATTATTTGTGTTGGTTGTCGTTGTTGTGTTTATTGTTTATTGGAATTCAGATGGTCTGTGTGCATGTCTCGTCGTCAGGTTAATTAATCAGTCTGTCAGTCTATGTGTGTCTTGTCTTCATTAATCCTATAGACAGCAGACTTACGTTAGCCAATAAGTGTGCTGTTCCTGTGTTCAAGAAAAGGTTAGTACAGAATGTTCCATACTGTATCACTGGACATTTATTTCCCAGTTCTGACTATACCCACTCATATCTGTGTGATGTACATTTGGGTGTTCAAATATAGTAAGAGAGACCCCAGTGAAGTTTGAGCATGTGCTTGCATATGAGTGGCATGCATGTGATGTATCTGTTAATGTGTTCTGTGTTCATGTGTGTGTTTAGTGCATGTGTCTATATGCCTGTGTCCACAGTGCAAGGGTGTGTGTGTATGTGTGTGTGAGTATGTGTGTGTTTGTCTGTGAGTGTGTATAATTACAGGGTCCAACATTTACCATGAAATGTTCCATCTGTGTTACTGGCAGTAGTTATTAGAAATGTGAGTTCTCCATAAACAGAGAGATTGTACCACTTCCCAGGACAAAATAAATGTCTGTCCAAGTTCCCAGATCCTCAAGATTGCATTGAAAACCTACTGGTAGGGGCAACAGTGACGGCCATTTCCATGAAGTAGGCTTGTGTCTTATTAAGGTGTTGAAGAAGGGGAAGGCTGATTGACCAACCTGGTCTCAGGAATCTACGTAGACTATTTATGAAAATCCATGGCACCCGATTTCATATGATATGTGACGTTACGTTAGGTTACATTACAATGCGCCACCAAAACGTATGATACATTATGAAATTATTCAAACTTAACATATCTTACGAACGCTATTACAACGTATCGAATGTTACGACCGCTATTAAAACGTAAAATATAATACGAACGCCAGACAAACGTATGATATTTTACGAACGCTATAAAAGACAAAATCTCAAACAGGCGATGTTTGGATTACAAGGCAGTCGCTTTACCCACGGACTCACACTAGACATGGGGATTTAGGATGAGTAACAGCAATAGCAAGGTCACTAGTATATGTTATAAAAGCATTTTATCATCAATGTTATGTTGATGTTAGGCCTCACAGCACCGGGGTTACGGTTAGGGGTAGGGTTTGGGCTACGGTTAGGAAACAAAAAAGGTTAGTTTAAGGTTACGTCTCACATCTCACATCTCTGGGGTTAAGGTTAAGGTTTGGGTTAAGGTTAGCTATCACAGCACTGGGGTTAAGGTTAGGGTTATAGTTTGGGTTAGGATTACAAAGAAAATCACTTCAAACTTATGTTGTGACAACACCACTTGTCAGGACCAATTACAGGTTCCCCAGTGGAGCAGTGGGTAGCACGCCTGGGTAAAATTTACGTAAAATAGTCTACGTCATCATTCTGAGACCAGGTTACAACGACATCAAGTTGACACTTTGTCTCCAAGGTTTTTGTGATCAATCCTGGTGTTATGGATTGGCAAAACAGAAAATACACAAATACCATGATTGTTCGTTTTGTACCAATCAATCAATCAAATGTATTTATAAAGCCCTTTTTACAACAGCAGTTGTCACAAAGTGCTTTTACAGAGACACCCAGCCTTAAACCCCAAGGAGCAAACAACAGTAGTGTTGAATTTCATACCTTACCTCATTAAAAAGTAAATAGGGTTATAGGGTTAAAGTGATCAATTTAAATAATACCATACTGTGTCTGACCTGGGCCAGAGATTTTTCATCAGGCTATATTTTCTGATGGTCTCTTTATTTCTTTGTCTTGAATCATTGTTCTTCACTTGAGTTCTCTAAACATATGTTATAGAATATGAAATACCATTTTAAATGTAATTTTCCTGTACTGTGCTGCGTGTGCTAATGCATACAGATTCAGAGTACAGAAAACTGGGTGGTCAGGATACTAGTCAGATAAGTTAACTGTAACATATTTTCATTTCTGAATGTCTGGACAATTGATGCTGAGGTTTGGCTTACCTGTGGACCTTTTTATTCATGCTATCATCCTGATTGCTTGTTAACTAATTACACTTGTAAATGTTTGCACCTCGATGACAATGTTTGCTGTTACAGTTCGCTATTCATCCACAACCTCAAAATCCGCAAAGCTTTAGTACCTGTTCTTATAGAGGGAATCCTATGCAGGAAATCCCATCAGCCTTTCAGAGACAGGATATCCAGCTATCTGGCAATGTGGTACAACAATGTGGTACAGGCACAATTTGTGTTGGTGCCCAAGAAGGTTTGGAAGGTATCCCATTCTAGTCTTAAGTACACTCAAAGGGTATCTCAGCATCTGTAAGTGGGTCCCAGTGCACCAACCGTTACAGTATTACTCCTATTCAGTCTCTTTCTTTTGCTTCAAATTGTATCCAAAATAACAGAAGCAAACCTCGCGCCTTTGAGGTGAAGAAGGCTCAACGTTTTGGCATATTTGAACGATTGGCTCCTGTTGACAGAGTCAAGGGAGCAGTCAGCCTGTCACACTTCACGGTTGCTCTCCCACATTCAAACACTTGGACTGATGGTGAATCATACTGAAGGCTGTCTGACTCCATGTCAGCCCATTTCTTTTCTAGGTCTAGAGGCTGGAATTGGACCTATTTACCACAGCACAGGGTCGAAAGCTTTCACCTGAGCTTAGCCCAATTTTGCCCTGGCTATTCACTGTGCGGTTCACTGCCTGCCTACACAACTTGTGTCTAATAGTGTATTTACAGAAGTGCAAATTCCAGCATCGGGTTGTCTTTTGGTGATGAGCCGTATCCCATCACCTTAACCGTAATCTCCAGGTTTCTCCATTGTGCCAAAGAGTAGCGACCCCAAACAAGCACTGCCATGGACAGAAACCTCTCACACAAGATGTTCATGACCACCGTCTCCCAACAGGGTTGAGCTGACCTGTTCTACCTGCAAGGCCTATTTTTCTGCACTTTTAGTGTGATCGGTGCATAGTGGATGCCATTCCTCAGTCCTAAACCCTGACTGTGGGGCTCCTTAACAGGCCAAAACAGAATATGGGATGTTTTCGCGAACTCAAAATTTTCTGTCCGCTGTTTGGCCTGGCTAAATGAGGGTTAATATGACTGTTGGACTCCAGCATATGGGTTGATGGACAGCTGGGTATTCTCGTTCAAGACCACACTGCTCTTAGTTCTGGCTTCAAGCAAGCGTGCTGGGGTGGAAACCTCCAGGCATAAACCTGGTCTAGCTGTAATTGAAGTGGCATAGCGTAACCTGGCTTTGCTGTCAGTTAATTTTTTTGGTGAATTAGGTGCTGCTCGTGGATGTTTCGTTTTATTTTTGCGTAGTAATTGCACATCATTTCCATATTATATCTTCAGAGATAGTTGAATAATGATTTTTTACAGCATTAGTTTCACACCGGTCTTGTGTTCGTCTGTCATAATGACCTATGGATGTTGACCCTTGGGACTGTTTTTGAAATGGGACTGCTGTCTGATGCCAGTGACCAATATAAACAACATTGTGTCAGCTAAAAAAAATCTACCCAGCTCAGTCCATTTGTGTTTGTGAGAAATCAGGCACCAGATAGTTTAGTAGAGTATTGTGTTTCCATCTTAATTGACTGGTGAAAAAAAAAAAAACTTAGTATAGTTGACAGAGGAGTTTATTTCACACTGGGAAAAATCCATTGTAAAAATGTCAGGGTGTAAAACCTTAGGTAATGGGTTGTAAATGTTACCTGAAGTTTTAATGCTGACACTTAACTAGAGTTCTGAATTTCAGCCCGAACCAGACGAGCTTTGGCCTGGCTCCACCATTAGTCTAAAGAATGCATTCCAGCCCGGCTGGGTTCGGGCTTGCTGAACTGTAATAAAATGAAAATAAAGGCGTTCGGTCTCCTGCTCCCTTTCAGCTGCAATTTCTGGAACAGATATGGTGCTAAAGCTGCTATTTTGAGGCAATAAAAACATGACATTTTTGCTAAATGTGCCTTCCCCCCTCTTTTTACATGACAAATGCATGAAGCCTACCTTTACTCATACTGATATATCCTATTTCTGGTAATAATCTTAAGAAGAATGTGAATACAGGCAATGTATGTGTTGGTGTGCCATTGCCAACCATGTAAATCAGATGCTTAATTCAAAATGTGTCATAAACATGATCACAAATTTCAGGGTTTTGTTGCCACACTCACAAACCTTTTCACACGTACATTTCTCTAACGGCCCCCCAGCGAGAGTTCTTAATGCACGTGGAGTCAGCATGCACTGACTGTTCCACCTTTGTTAATCACAAGTTCTCAAAAGCTTATGACAAGTTCTGAATTCTGATTCAGATTTAGTAATGGAGAAATAAGATCTGTGAAAAATAGTTTTTTGAATGTTACATTGAGATATTTGACAACGCTGTTTCCATAAAATGTTGACGCTGCGTAAAATGCTAAGAAAAACAGACTACAATGATTTATCCCTGTATATAATAGAAAATAGAACAAGGACACCATATCAAACCATATTGAAGCTTAGGAATTATATTGTTTTTGGAAAAATGCATGCCCAATTTGAATTTAATGCCAGCAACCCGTTTTAAAATATTTGGAACTGCTGTGGATCGGACTTGTTGGTCCAGCACTTCACTCAGATGCTCAATCTGATTGTGATCTGGGGAATTTGAAGGCCAGGACAACACCTAGAACTCTTCATCATGTTCCTCAAACCATTCCTGAACAATGCAAGGCAGGTCGCATTATCCGGTTGAATAGGCCACTGCCATCAGGGAATACCATTGCCATGAAGGGGTGTACCTGGTCTGCAGCGATGTTTAGGTCGGTGGCTCGTGTCAAATTTGCATCCACGTGAATGCCCAGACTCAGGGTTTCCCAGCAGAACATTGCCCAGAGCATTAAAATCCTTGTTGTCTTCCCACAGTGCATCCTGGTACCATCACTTCCCCAGGTACACAGTGTACACGTACATGGCCGGGCATGTAATGTGAAAGAATCAGACCAGGCCACCTTCTTCCACTGCTCCAAGGTCCAGTTCCAACGCTTGTGTGCCCATTGTAGACGCTACCGACAGTGTTAACGGGTCTTCATGGGCACTCTGACCAGTCTGCAGCTACGCAGCCCATACGCAGCAGGGTGCGACGATCTGTGTGTTGTGACACATTCCTCCTGTAACTATCGTCAACATTTTCTGTGACTTGTGCCCCAGTGGACCTTCTGTCGGTTCGGACCAGATAAGATAACCTTCGTTGTTCTCGTGCATCGATGAGCCTCGGGTGCCCAACACCCTCTCGCCAGTTTGTGGTTTGTTCCTCCTTGGACCGTTTGCACCCCACAAGCCTTGCCGTTTCAGAGAGACCTTGGCCATAACAATTTGGGCCCGGTCAAAGTCGCTCTGGTCTTTACTCCTGCCCATTTCTCCTACATCCAACACGTTGACTACAAGAACTGATTGTTCACTTACCATCTGATCTACCCAGAACTTGACGTGTGTCCTTGTAGGGAGATGATCAACGTTATTCACTTCACCTGTGAGTGGTCATACTGTTTTATACCCATCAAAGGGTTAATTGTTCATTACTCTAATAGTTAAATTTTTTTAATTTATAATTTAGTTTTTATTTCGAATAAATGTATTTGTATTTTAGTGATTGTCAAAGTTATATACAATTTAACGCTGTGCATGAACTCATTGTTCTTAATGAAATAATTTTTACAGTCTTAATTTTTCCAACATGGCAAAGTGTAGCAAAATTGTGGAATTCAGGAAATAGCTTTTTCCTACAGTTTAAACATGTTGGTCATGATGAAGTCTGTTGAAGTTGAAGCTGACGGAATCAAACAACACAGACAACAGATGCAGCAGCATCTGTCAGATTTCGGAAGACATGCAGGCTATGGATGTATTATAATCCCCATATCAACAACATTTGTTGATTATTTTTAATTAAATTTTCCCCTTTTTACATATTCAAGATTTTTCTTTCTTCACTCTCTGCAGTGTTAGCGAAACAGCAACCAGGTCCGGATTATTTTTATTTTCAGGCTTTTTTGGGTCCGGGATCAACATGTTCCTCTGACACTGAACGGAGCCTGGGCACTGGCTTCAGTTAATATTGCTTGGGTCGGACTGGGTTAGCATTTTCATGCCAGATTAGAGCTCATGACCTGAGAGATTGTTGCATGGTTCATCATTATCTTCACCCATAAATATTGATCCCACCCTGGAAAAGCTCTGAAGCAACACCATGATAGCATGTTGCAGAAAAATCCATACTGGCTGGGAAACTGGACATTCTACCAAAATAACTTTTTATGCATGATTAAAAGGAACATGGTAAATTCTTGGTTCCATTCTTGCACTCTTTTGGCCAGAGAGATGTTTTTGATTAGAGTAATAAATGATGCAATCAGTATTTAGCTTACAGACCACAAAGAACCTCACAGGAACATGAAATACAGATTGTGGAGCATATATTTCATGCTGTTTCGGAATGGTGTACATCTTGGGCCACATGTGCTGACGAAATCAAAGTTAATTTGTTGTATAGAAATTGGCAGACGTTAAGGAAGGCAGGTGTTGCGAAAGTCCTGATTAATCTCTGCTTCTGCGTTTACCCGACTTCCCCATCCCTTTCTCTCTCAACTCATCCACTGTCTTGTTTCTCTACCACACAGTTTCTGGAGGTTAACTCAGTTGACAGCCTTTGGCCGTGTCCTTGTTTCCACTCCCTGCTCCTCCATTCATCATCTTGTCTCCTTCTTTACGTAACAATTTGTCGGCCTGCCACCCCTAACACCCACACTCCCTTAACCCCTGACCCTTGACCCTGAAAAGGACCTATACAAACAGCCATTCTTCTTTCTGTTGTTTTAACGGTCTCCCTCTCTTTTGCTATTTCTCCCTCTGAGTGTATATATGTGTGTGTGTGTGTGTGTGTGTGTGTGTGTGTGTGTGTGTGTGCGCGCATTGCACGTCTCTCTCTTTCTCTCACTCCCCTCTAGTGATCTCTCTCTCCCCTGATGTGTGTATGAGAGGAGCAACAGAAGAAATCTGTCAAACTTTCTAGAAATATGGAGTAGTATGGAGTGACAGTAATAAGGCTTCTGGGAGGAACAACAAACATACACACACACACGCGCGAGGAAGGCCGAGATGACTGCTAATAACGACAGGATAGCCGCGTCTGGGATTTCTCTTTTTTTTATTCTATGGAAATCAGATACCACACACAGATCGACTTCAGATCTACTTCAGTAAGAGACGTTTGTCTATGTTCCCAGGGCAGGGTGCGAGGGGCTGTGCATGCAATTTCACTACCTTCCAATGGGGCAACATGCCTATATAAATGTAGTAGGCTTTTACTGTTTTAACCTTAATTAAACAAATTAATTTGTAAATTGATCTGTGTGTTTTTTTATAGACATCCTTTTTCACTATATCTATCAGGCACTTCATAATCCATCATTATAACCCATTGGTATAGTGGATTACATAGGGATTGATTAGAGTAAGAGGAACCAAACAAAAATAAGTCACAAAAAACTGTTTGTGTTACATCTTTAAGAAGGAGAGTGTTCGTAATGTATATGCAAATTAGGTAATTAGTGCCAAGAATATATTTCTCTCAGATTTTTTCGAAATGCACATCAAAAAATGTTCCCAATAATTTATTTTCCCCCTATCTTTTCAGCCATTCTACATTTGTGTTTTTGAATGTTGTTCTGTGCCCTATAGCAGAAGCAGTCTAACAATATTATGTTCTCAGCATACGTATAATATGAGCATCTCAATTCCATATAAGCTTAGTAGAAATCTAAAATAAAGGGCAATTACATTTTAACTCTTACCAACTACACTCACAGACATTAATTCCTACCAGGGGAAACATTGATACTAAAGTGAGTCTGTCAGATCTTGTTGGATAAAGTAAATTACTGTGATTGTGAACCTTATTGCCTGGGATTTGTACGTGCGCGCTTGTGTGTGTGTGTGTGTTTGTGCTTGTGGGCTTGTGTGTAAAAAAATCCCCCCCATCATATTGATGACACACATTCCAAATGGATTCCCTGCAGTTTATTTCCTAATCACAGCTGATTTACAGTACAACACCCTTATTACAGTGCTCAGCACCATCACACAGACTACTGAATGAGACAATGACATAGGAGATGGAATTCACACCTGGCTGATATACAAGCAGAACTGAAAAATAGCACCAATCCATTAGGGCCGTAGTTGAGAGAGCCCTTCAGTTTGTGTGTCACAGTAACACTGTTCCCCAGAGGGGCCATGCACTCTCTCAGTGGAATTTAATGGTTTCAGTCTGGCTGTCCTACACCCCCGACCCTGAACCCTATCGCTGATGGAGGAGTGGTGCGGACGGCAATTCAATTAAAGAGCCCTCTCACCTCCAGCTCTCTGCCTGCCGCACTGCTAATGTACCCAGTATACTTTGTTGTGTGTGAATTGCGTGTTTGCATGTATGCATGCATTTGTGCGTGTGTGTGTGCGTAGATGTGTGAAAGTATTGGTGTGAGCATGTGTGTGTATATGTGTGCGTTAATGTGTATGTTTTTTATGTGTAAAGTGTATGTGTGGGTGTTTGTTTGTGTGTGTGTGTGTGTGTGTGTGTGTATTCCTTTCTGTGGGTATCTTGTTTCCTTACCTATTTAGGTAAAACAATTGACCAAATCTTTGTGAAAGGACATCAAAACAAGAAAAGAAAGGACTTTTGTGGGCTTATGGATTAAGTTGGGTTTGGGTTAAGGTTAGGGTTAGATTAGGGTGAGAGTGTCCCCAATGCTTTTGTAACCTGGGCTCAGAGACAAGCTACAGGGGATTGGCGCCCCTTTGTGAGATGCATCGAGTGAAAAAGACCTGCGGTCATATTGTGAAGATGGCAGCTTGAGGTCCAGACTGGCGGCTTATAACACAGAACAGCACCTTTTACTGTATTAACCATGGCCCGAAGACACAAGCAACAGTGTCTCTTCCAGGGTGCCAAAGACATGTGCACGTGTATCACAACACAACGCCGGGTAGAAAACTGAGACCACACCGAATGAACTGGTCCTGAGTGACTTGACAGAATATGGCAGCACTGAGTGGTTTGGGTCAGAATCCAACTGGGGCACCGATACATAAGATCTATGCCCACTTGACTGCCACTTTGGACAAAGCACAGTGTAAATGTCATTTGTTATTATCAGGATCATATTATTGTAGGGTACAAGACAGGGAAATGTCCACTTGAGCTACAAATCCACCAAGAGAAGGGACATTTCCTTCCACATCTTGCTCTCCTCTCTTTCGTGTTGTGACAGTTGTCGTGGCAGCAGTCCAATCTGAGTGACAGGAGGTAGGAGCTTTTAAAGGGAACCCAAACTCATTTTCTGCATTCCTCACGGAAATGGACTCTGGCAGGGTGACTAGCATTTAGTAACGCTTTCAGGCCTCTCTCATTCAAAACCATGCACGCTGTCACATGCACTTCCCCTGCATTCCCTGCACACATTTCCCGTAATTACTACACACAAGGCCCTTGACCTCTTTGTGGTCAGGCAAGACACGGCGGCCATTGTGGACAAATCAGTCTGAATGTGTCCGGAGTCAGTTAGAACCGGCTGCTGCCGCTACCTCGCCCAACTCTCCCTCTCTCTGCAGGATTATGGAGGATGGGAATTATCCTGACAACTCACCCAATGTGGGCAATTAAGCCACGGTGAGACCCACAATGAGCACTGGTACGTATAGGAGGTTCGTCCTGCACTTTGGTCAGATGAATAGCAAGGGGTCTGAAGCAAGGAGCGGCATGATGACACACAGCCATTATACAGAAATGAAAATGTAACGCTAATCTTCTTAGGGATGTAGGGAGATTAAGACATATTAATTGAGCATTGGTTGGCACAGTGGAGGAATTGTAGTAGAAAAAAATGAGAAGGTGTATTGCCTCAGCAGCTGTTTAAAGGGTTTGGGGGTTTCGTTTCAAGGATACGGATGGAGACCTGATCTGTTTGTGTGTGTGCGTGTGTGTGTGTGTGTTTGAACTATATGTGTGCGTACTCTGTGTGTGTGTTGTTTGGGCAGTGGAAAACCACACACATTAACACGCAAACACACAAACACACACACAGACACACACTAAAGAGAGAGAAGGAGAGGGATATTTGAAGCATATCTGGAAAATAGACCACTTGCGTTGTTCATTGATTACCCTGGCCTCTGTGTATGAAGTGTAGGAGGTAGGCATCATTATCAGATGTCTGTGGAGAACTCGCTACATGACCAACAGTAGTATGGGACAAGTCAGCCATGCTGAACCTGACAAGGTACGTTAGGGGTGGCAAATAGCCTACTGGTTAGAGAAACTACATTCGATCCCAGAGCTGGCTATGTGGTTCTGTCCCTTGGCAAAGCAGTTATCCTTTGTGGCTCCCAGGTTGTTGCTGCAAGTCAATTTAGCTATTATACCTTATAATAATAATAATAATGTTATATTTTCTATTATGACTACTATAGATTTGCAGGGGTTCCAAAGGGCACAATATTCTATATGGTACTGTAATTTGTCCAAAGCCTTTCAGTGGCATATTATATAATTATAAGGTCATTTTTCCAGACTGTGATGGTGTCTGTAGAAGTTGAGGGTGAAGATGCATGGTGACTACTTTATTCTGGTATCTAATAAATCTTCCATTGTTTTACACCTTCACCTCACCATTGACTGGCTCATTGTTTCTCTTCCTGCTGTGTCTTGCTGTCACACCTTTATTGTTCCTACTGATCAACCTGTCTATCAATGCCACCTTCCAAGTGCTGCACGGAATTCATGGTATGCCCGCACGCCTATACACACGCACACACATGCACAGTGTTGTGAGCCTTTAGCCTGACAAGGCCCAGGTTTGATGCCTGGTCATGTAACCTTTCAGAGGCACAATTCAACACCTGTCCCACAGCTCATAAGACATGCTAATCCATGCAAACACATGGGGACCTGCTGTCTGACCTCAGCAAGGACACCTACACCACTACCTCAAAGAGAAGGAGGAATGAGGGAGTAGGTGGAGAGACGGACATAGAGAAGGGAAGATGGAGGAGAGTTAGAAAGAGAGAGATAGGGAACGGCGAGTGAATGGAGATAGAGGATAGAGAAAGATGAGAGGGAGGAAACAGAAAGAAAAACATGGACCGAGAGAGAGACACGCAAAAGCACAGACAGGGAGAGATGCCCCTGCTACCCTCAGTTGAACAGTATAATAGACACATCCCTGCTGAGACACTTAAAATGACTCAGGGATGGTATAGATCAGTACATTGTCTTTCAGAGCTTTGGTGCCTTCTTGGCTAGCTCTCCCTTGAAATATGAGACAGCGGGTCTCAAAAGGTTTTTCTCCTGGTCAAATAAAGGTATAAATAAATAAATAAATATTGCTTTACTGGCTCTCCATGGTCTGCATGGAGACTGGACTTGTACTGAATTGTACCCATTACTTGTGCTTCCATTCTAGTAGCCTGGCCTGGGTTCTGTTGGCCTATCACTGAAGGGAGGGGAAGGGATAACTGGAATGGTTGGGGGGTTGTTTTTATTTCATTTTGTTGTGTATGTACTTTTTTATGCCTGACTTCTGGGGCATTTCAGTTATGTTCAAAAATAAACACAGGCTCTGTCTAAATGTTTAATCGTTAATATTGTATTTGTTGCCTTCAATAAAACATGCTCTAAATGAAACATTGGAGAGGTTGGCATTCTTCTGATTTGTTCTGGTTTTATGAAGCTCTCTCTAATCCAGACAGAGAAACATCCAGGCCTTCACCTGTCAAATACTACAAACATACTAACCACTTTCACCTGCCACTGACAGAAACATCACAGAATCACAACAGTTCAACATGTATTTGACAAAACAGGTATATATTTCTCAATCACACAAGCTGTTTGCACATGCACAGACAATGGACCTGTTATTAGGTGGCCTCTGCCAAGGAGAGCTTCAGCTATAATAACCCACACAAACACACAGCGGTCTGGGAGAAGGATATTAGAGGCATCTCCCTCCCTCCCAGCTTCTCCAAGTCTACTTTTCAAGGTGCGGGGCTTGGGTATCCCCATGGCAACAGCGAAGCAACCAGGAGCAGACCAAGGGCGGTGGGTGTGGGAATTGCCTTTGGCCTGTCCCCCTACAACACACACACTCAGGCATGTGAACGCCCACACAATCCTTAAGTAGAGAGCCCCGCCCTTTGTGCTCAGTGCTTGTGGTGTCGCTGTGAAATGTCACAGTGTTCCAAACCTCTACCCTGCAGCTGGTTCACCTCACGGGGACTGTGTGCGTGTGTGTGTGTGTGTGCGTGTGTACTGTGTGTGTGTGTGTGTGTGTATATGTGCATACACAGAGGGAAAGGCCAAAGGTGGCTCCTCTCTCACCCCACCTTCCATCATCCTCCCCAAACACACACATGGTCTGCGTCACTGTTAGTGGATCGTGTGTCATCCTGTTGTTAGAACCTGGTACGTACAATGCAAGTGTTGTGGGTTCAGTTCCCAAGGGGGCCAGTAGGGGGCTACTGAACGTCAACCTGTACAAGATTGTTTGCTAAATCACTTAAAGGTAAATGTTTTAGGGACCTTCAGGGGTACAGGCCTGCTTCCACACTGGCCTAGATATTTCTCCTGCCTATCCGTTTTCTCCCCCGTTTCCTCGCTGCCTCTTTTCTTCACTGTATCCACCTTTTCTCGCTTTCTCCCTATTCTATACATCTCTCTCTATCTCTTTGACTCCCACCCCTGAACCGCAGGCGCTAGAAGCTAATGAGATAAAAGCTCCATCCTATAAGGGCTATATTAAGCTGAAGCATTACTTTTCTCTCTTTACCTTTCATGTACAGTATTTGAAAAAAAAATTATAATAATCATTCAAAGGTTAACATTAATTATGGTATGTAGCATTCTGTAACCCAAGTGTAACCACAAATGAAAGACGATGCTTAAAGACTGGACATTAAATTTAAGCTTCTTTCCTCTCATTGTAATACAGCTAACTTTGCACTCGTCTAGTGCAATAGCTCCGTAAATTAGGCCCTTGGGTCCTGCGTTTAACATTCCCCTCTCGACCTTACCCGAGTCGTTTTATTCTGCCAGCCGCCACACAAGGCGCTGTTGCTCCGCTGCTTATTCTTAGTCGGGACGCTCACAGAATATTCAAAGTTTATACTAAGGTTTGCAGGATGCTGGTGGGACCGGCCGATGAAACAAACCCAACAAATAGTGATTGGGGAGAACAGTTTAAGTCACTATAAAAAAAATGTTTTTCTCCCAAAATATGCCACCAATCCTGGACAGGGAACGCTTCTCATTTTCGCATGTTTTCCTCATTAAGTTTACCTGTCATTCACTAATAGTTGCAGCACAGCGAATGCTTTTAGAACTATTCTCTGATCCTCCTTGCTTGTCCCTACGCGCGCAACACAGTAAGAAATGTGTGGGCGCGCGTGTATGTGTATGTATATAGAGTCGGAGACTTGTCAGAGCGCAAAGCAAAGGAGCGAGAGGGAGAGAGTGTGTGCGAGTTAGTGAGAGTGAGAGAGCTAGAGAGAGAGAGCGAGAGAGAGAGGGGGGGGGGGCGCGTTCTCTCCCGGTGCACTTGGCAGTTAGTTGCGGGCTGCTGTGCTGTTGCTGTCGTGGCGGTGTGGCTGGTCGCGGGGAACTTGAGCACACTGGAGCCCGAAGTCCCACTCTCTCACCTGCGCAGTTCGGAGCTGCCATGGGTCTCGCGCCTGGATTTACTATCTTAATCATTCTGCCGGCCTTTCTGCAGACAAGCGGCCTATATATCGCCAGTAGCGTAGGTACGTAAAAGTGGGAGTCTATGTTTACAATTTTGCTCTTTCCATAAGCCGGGGTCAATTGGCTAAGCGCGCAATTAGGTGCGCCCGACAGCATACAGCTATTATAGGCAGTTATTTACACACCCCAAAGCGTTTAAACTTTGGCTTATTGAAAAGATGATGGTTCCCGATACTTTACCCCGAGATTCTGCTCTTTCTGTGCTGTGTCATCAGGGCAGGCAGTGTTTGTGAAGTGTGCGTTGCCCTCTCCTTATCCGGCTGCTGGCGCGGGCGGTGTTTCAGCATTTCGGACAGTCAGGGGGAATTCACTTTGGTTGTAAAAAGGATGCAAGGAGCGGTGGATGTCTGCGTTGAACCTCATCTGATTACGTGGAGATCGCAGCTATCGATTTAGTCACGGAACGGAAGGGTTGAATGTTATTGATTTTAAATGAACATGTAGTTCCCGTTATGTTACATAAAAATAGAAAAATAGCAATGCTACTATAATAACAAATGCAGGTTATAATTGCACCAGTGTACACATAGTATCGAAGAGCACACTAATGTTCTGTAGAAAACTTTTACATTGTACACTTTTGTATGTCCACGAAAAAAAAAATAGTTGGAGCGTTGTGAATAAGATCTGAAGGATAAGATCTGGCAGTACAAGTGCGTGTTGCACCTCATCCTCACCTGTTTAATTCTCACCGCTGTTACATTGGCCAACAACATCCCTTATAAACACACACATCATAGTGATTAAAACACAATTTTATGCATTGACTGTGTAAATATATCTGTTTAGATAACAACACGAGTGATATCGAGCAGAATGCGAAGAGTTGTTAGTGTCACTTCTGATCTAGAGCTGTGTCTTTGAGTAGTGAGTAGTGATAGGTGGGCGAGGTGCAGCGTTCTGTCACCAGCGGCCCCGGAGGAAGCATCTATCTCTCTCGCGTATCTAAAAGCCGCCTCAGAGGGAGGTGTCATTGTCAGTGTCACAGTTATAGGGCTATATGCGTCGCCAAGCGAACTGCCTGTTGTGCATAAATAACCTGGTTATGTCGAAATAATATTGGCGCAGTTGGCTAAAATAAATATAAAATAATAATTTTGAAATTGTGTTTTAGTATGTCTTCCAAAGCTTCAGGGGACAGCATGCATGTTGCAGACCTGTAAGCATTAATTATTATACAAAATATGATACAGTATGCATACTTTGCATATTTTTTGTCATTATGAAGAGGTTTATTTGTTATCATTTTATGCATTCGAACAAATATAATTAATGCATACAACACTTTCTTCTGTTGTTCCTTCTTGTAATCTCGTCATCTACTGGCTCCACAAATATTTTTTATTAAGCCAGTCACGCAATTGTTTCTTTACTCAGTTGCATGCCAAAGCTAGGCCTATAAGTTAGCACCATAGGAGTCGAGGTAGGTGGTAAAAAAAACCAAAAAAACATTATGCAGCGTGTGAGCCGTAATCAGCACCTTGATCTTCTGCTGCTTTATCTCTGTTGTATTCGTGCAGCTGCGCGTGAGGACAGGGCTGAGGGAGCGATACGTGTATGCACCCAACGCGCAAATGCTGACGTTGCTGTTTTCTATCATGTAGCCCAACTAGGGCGTGGGGTCGCATCTGGGTTCATTAGTGGGGGCATGCTCCTGCGTAGCTGTGGACTAGGTTTATCTGTTGGATGTCATGCATGTTCTCCATGATGAAGTGATGCAATTGAGAATGGAACAAATAAAGAATCCAACCGCCTCCTCCCTACAGTAACACTCCTCAATTTACTCCACTTTTCCTTTTCTCTTTGTCTGACCTCTACCTCTTTCTCCCTCTCTCACTCCTACCTCTCTTGTCCCTCCACCTCTCCTTATCCCCTTACTCCCTTTCTGTTCCCTCCTGTCCTGTCCTGGTCCTCCTGCTGTCCTCTCCTCGTCCTCCTGCTGTCCTGTCCTCTTCCTCCTGCTGTCCTGTCCTCGTCCTCCTGCTGTCCTGTCCTCTTCCTCCTGCTGTCCTGTCTCTACCTGGCTCTTCTCTACTCTCTCAATCGCCGTCCCTTCATCCACCTACCTCCTCTGCCCTCCAGACTCCCTGCAGCATGTACTGGGGGAGTATGGACTGGTGAGGCCTGTGAGCGTGGACGCAGACGGCCGGTTCCTGTCCCATGTCGTGTCGGCCGGCGCGGTGGGGGCAGGGGCGGGGCAGCACCGTAGGCGCTGGCGGAGGGAGGTCGGAGGAAGAGAGGGAGCGTACGAGGACCAGACGGAGGACAGAGGGCCCCGGCATGGACAGCTTTACTACAACGTCACCGTCTTCGGCCGGGAGTTCCACCTGCGTCTGCGGCACAACGCGCGACTGGTGGCCCCCGGAGCCAAGATGGAGTGGCACGACGACGACGACAACGACAGCAACGGAGCAGCCACGCGTTCCGAGCCCCTGTTGGGGGACTGCTTCTACGTGGGTGACGTAACGGACACGCCCGGAGCCACCGTAGCCATCAGCAACTGTGACGGCCTGGTGAGTTTTCGGGGTCACTGTTGAGTCAATGCACTTCTGTACTAGATTTTCCCTTCCCCGCCCAGACTTACTGTGGTGTTCGAACTGCTGTGTCCTTGTTGCTGATTGGTGGAGCTGGGCCTAGCTCTCTACATGAAAGTGAATCCGTTTAGGCTGTGATGTGTCTGTTTTGCCGTTGTGTTCTTGGACTGTGTGAGGATACTTCTCCAGGGCCTTCTCCGGAACATGGCCTGTAAGGTGTTTAGAAGGAGGTTGTCCGTAGCCAAGCCTGTCCCCATCTTTTGAATGTCTGCCTACATGTGGCATCGACTGCAAGACACAGAGAGGAGCCATGCCTGAGTTTCCATAGGAACGCCCAATGTGAAGAGAGAGAGAAGGGGAGAGAGAGAAAGGAGAGAGAGAGAGAGAGAGAGTGAGTGAGAGAGAGACAGAGCGAGAGAGTGAGAGAGAGAGAGAGAGAGAGAGAGAAAAAGAGGAGAACCAGAAAGCGAAAGGATGGACTGCATAACTCTTTGACTTCCCTCTGGTGACTTAACATGCTTCCTGTCTGACCCCAGGGTTAAGAGTTCATGGAGGGGTCATGTTGATATTTGCTGTGATGTTGTTCTGCTTGTTCTCGTCCTGCACCATGAAGCCCACACAACATGTGAAATACTTGAGTCCTGTTTAACTCAGAGAGAGGAAACACAGATGTAATTTGATACACTGCAAGCAGCTTTTAGAAACTATCAAATCAAAATATTTAAAGAGAGTTCAATTCTGTTGTCAATAGGTGGTAGGTGGTATTTTGAAAACTATTAAATTACTGAATGATGTGTTTGAAATCTCATGCATGGATAATTGGTCTGTGTGTTTGTTTGTCTTGGAGAAGGTGGGGGAGGCCCCAATGACATGTGTATTTGTCTATGTATGTTTGACTGGAAAGGCGGACAAGGGAGTAGGAAAGGATGAGGACAGAGGGGAGGAGAAGATGAAATAAGAATATCAGGGAGGAGATGAATAGCTGGGAGTATAGGAAGAACAAGGAGTAGAAGGGAGGAGAAGAACAGGGAATAGAGTAGCAAATTTGTTTCCCTCATTAGACCAGTGTTAATGTGTTAATTAGTCAACAGCCAAAAGCTGACCAACTAAGAGAGCATGCTGCCAGTACCCAGCCAATACTTAGTATCCACCCAGCTAATACCCAGTATCCACCCAGCTAGTACCCAGCCAATACCCAGTATCCACCCAACCAATACCTGGCCAATACCCAGTATCCACCCAGCTAGTACCCTGCCAATACCCAGTATCCACCCAGCCAGTCCCCAGCCAATACCCAGTATCCACCCAACCAATACCTGGCCAATACCCAGTATCCACCCAGCCAGTCCCTGGCCAATACCCAGTATCCACCCAGCCAGTACCCTGCCAATACCCAGTATCCACCCAGCCAGTCCCCGGCCAATACCCAGTATCCACCCAGCCAGTATCCAGCTAATACCCAGTATCCACACAGCCAGTACCCAGCCAATACCCAGTATCCACCCAGCCAGTACCCTGCCAATACCCAGTATCCACCCAGCCAGTATCCAGCTAATACCCAGTATCCACACAGCCAGTACCCAGCCAATACCCAGTATCCACACAGCCAGTAACCAGCCAATACCCAGTATCCACCCAGCCAGTACCCAGCTAATACCCAGTATCCACACACCCAGCCAGTCCCCAGCCAATACCCATTATCCACCCAGCTAGTACCCAGCCAATACCCAGTATCCACCCAACCAATACCTGGCCAATACCCAGTATCCACCCAGCCAGTCCCTGGCCAATACCCAGTATCCACCCAGCCAGTACCCTGCCAATACCCAGTATCCACCCAGCCAGTCCCCGGCCAATACCCAGTATCCACCCAGCCAGTATCCAGCTAATACCCAGTATCCACACAGCCAGTACCCAGCCAATACCCAGTATCCACCCAGCCAGTACCCTGCCAATACCCAGTATCCACCCAGCCAGTATCCAGCTAATACCCAGTATCCACACAGCCAGTACCCAGCCAATACCCAGTATCCACACAGCCAGTAACCAGCCAATACCCAGTATCCACCCAGCCAGTACCCAGCTAATACCCAGTATCCACACACCCAGCCAGTCCCCAGCCAATACCCATTATCCACCCAGCTAGTACCCAGCCAATACCCAGTATCCACCCAACCAATACCTGGCCAATACCCAGTATCCACCCAGCCAGTCCCTGGCCAATACCCAGTATCCACCCAGCCAGTACCCTGCCAATACCCAGTATCCACCCAGCCAGTCCCCGGCCAATACCCAGTATCCACCCAGCCAGTATCCAGCTAATACCCAGTATCCACACAGCCAGTACCCAGCCAATACCCAGTATCCACCCAGCCAGTACCCTGCCAATACCCAGTATCCACCCAGCCAGTATCCAGCTAATACCCAGTATCCACACAGCCAGTACCCAGCCAATACCCAGTATCCACACAGCCAGTAACCAGCCAATACCCAGTATCCACCCAGCCAGTACCCAGCTAATACCCAGTATCCACACACCCAGCCAGTCCCCAGCCAATACCCAGTATCCACCCAGCCAATACCCAGTATCCACCCTGCCAGTACCCAGGCAATACCCAGCTTGTATCCAGTACCCAGTATCCAGCAAGCCAATACCCGACCAGTATCCAGACAGTACTGAGCCAGCGCCCAGCCAGCCAGTACACACCCACCCAGCCAGTAACCAGTCAGCCAGTACCCATCCAGCCAGTAACCAAAACAAACTGCCAGCATGGACAAAAGGGGGCAGATTCTTCACCAGCTCTCAGCTTTACTCTGCTCTGCCCCCAACTTACTGTCTGGCCACTAGCCACAACCCAGAGAGAGGGAGGGAGAATGTAAGTAAAGGAATAAAGGGAATAATGAAGGAATAAAGGGCTGAATAAAAAGCAGAACAGGGAGAGAGAAAAAAGGAGAAAGTTGGAGCAAAGGCAGCGTGAAGAGCAAGCAAGATGGAGGGAGGGGAATATTGGTGTGGAGCGATGAATGGTTGTTGAGGTGAATTGGTTTCTTGTGAAGAGAGCCTGTGATCAGCTGGTGAGGTCTTGCTGAGTAGTTGAGGAGATGCAAGAGGCAGCACAGTGGGAAGAAAGGGGTCTGGAAAGGGTGCTCATGGTGGGAGTGGGGGCTGGGGGGTTAAAGGAAAATTAAATTGCGGCTTGAGTGTAGTATTCCATGTGTGTCTTTCTCTGCTCCTCTATGCATTAGAAAGAGAGAGGGAGAGTGAGAGGGAGAGAGAGAGGGAGAGAGAGAGGGAGAGAGAGAGGGAGAGAGAGAGGGAGAGAGACAGGGAGAGAGACATTGTGTGTGTATTTCTCCATCTGGGGCGGAGAGAGAATGATTAGAATACTTATGTTTCTGATGTCACTGGTGGTCCTGTTTGTTATCATTTTGATATCTGTCGTTATGTTTTTTTTTTAAATCTTGTTAATTCTTTTTTGTGAACTAATAATTTCGAAACACGCTTTAGCAATGTGTACATTGTTATGTCATGCCAAAAGCAAAACATTTATTCAGAGAGACAGATACAACTGTCAGGGGAGAGAGGGATGGACAAAGAGAGAAAGACAGACATGGAGGGAAGGAAAGTGAATTAGAGAGAGAGATGGAATGTAGTGTCAGTTGTGGTGATGTGAGAAGCAAGGCAGGCCTGGCTGCTCTGTATATTCTCCTGCCCTGGTCTTTCTCCATGCAGACCCAGGCCATTGCTGTCTTTAATGACTATTTTGAAAATTAGTATCTTATCTATTATGATATTTAATCAGTCATTCAGATAAAAACAAGGCGTAAACACTGCAGAACACTGCTGGAATAGGGTAAACCATCAAAAACACTTGTTGTGTACTATCAACCATTATGATCACATAGAAAACTATCAACCATCATAAAAACATAGTGTACTATAAACCATTATGAACACATAGAATACTATCAACCATCATAAAAACATAGCGTACTATAAACCATTATGAACACAGAATACTATCAACCATCATAAATACATAATGTACTATCAATCATCATAAAATCATGGTGTACTATAAACCATCATAAAAACATGGTGTACTATAAACCATCATCAACACATAGCGTACTATAAACCATCATCAACACATAGTGTACTATAAACCATCATCAACACATAGCGTACTAAAAACCATCATCAACACATAGTGTACTATAAACCCTCATCAGCACATACTGTAGTATATTATAAACCATCATTAAACCATCATAAAAACATTGTGTACTATAAACAATCATAAAAACTAATTAGGTCAATTGGCAGCAGGGTATTAAAAGAGAATCCTAGAGAGGATGAGTAAAGATGGGGGAGGGGTAAAGATGGGGACGGGTTCACCACTCTGTGAAAGGCTGCGCAGGCAAATAGTGCAACAATTTAAGTCTAACGTTTCTCAACGTAAAATTGTGAAGAGTTAAGGGATCTCATCATCTATGGTACATACAATCATTAAAAGATTATTCAGAGAATCCAGAGAAATCTGGATTTTCTGGGACGAGGCCGAAAACCAGTATTGGACTAACGTGATCTTTGGGTCTTCAGGTGGCAATGCATTAAAAGTAGACACGATTCTGTAGTGGAAATCACTGCATGGGCTCAGGAACACTTTCAAAAACCATTGTCTGTGAACACAGTATGTCGCTGCATCCACAAATGCAAGTTAAAACTCTACCATGCAAAGAAGAAACCAGATATAAACAAGATCCAGAAATGTTGCCACCTTCTCTGGGCCAGATTGAGGCAAAGTGGAAAAATCCTGCGGTGTGACGAATCAAAATTAGAAATTATCTTTGGAACAATATACTGTGTACAGGTTTTGGAGCATATATAAAAATATAGACAAGTGTTTTTTCAGGGAAAGCCTTGTTTAATTCAGGAAGACAATGCCAAACCACATTCTTCACGTATTACAACACCTTTCACCCATTGAAAACATTTGGCGCATTATGAAACGAAAAATACCACAAAGGAGACCGCGAACTGTTGAGCAGCTGAAATCCTATATCAACAAGAATGGGAAAACATTTCACTTTCAAAACTACAGCAATTGGTCTCCACAGTTCCCAAATGAGTATTGTCTAAAGACGTGGCATTGCTACACAGTGGTAAACATGCCCCTGCCCCAACCTTTTTGAAATGTGTTTCTGGCATCAAATTCAAAAGGGAAAGTATTTTTCCAAAAACAAATTTTTCTTAGTTTTAACATTTTATATATTGTCTTTATACTATTTTCAATTAAGTATAGGGATAAATGATTTTCACATCATTGCATTCTGTTTTTTCTATTTGGGTTTTACGCAGCGTCCCAACTATTTTGGAAACGGTGTTCTAGATTGCTCACCATCATAAAGACATAATGTTTTGTTTACCATCATATAGACATACTGATTTGTTTACCATCATATAGACATTCTGTTTTGTTTACCATCATATAGACATACTGATTTGTTTACCATCATATAGACATTCTGTTTTGTTTTCCATCATATAGACATACTTTTTTGTTTACCATCATATAGACATACTGTTTTGATTACCATCATATAGACATACTGTTTTGTTAACCATCATATAGACATACTGTTTTGTTTACCATCATATAGACATAATGTTTTGTTTACCATCATATAGACATAGTGCTTTGTTTACCATCATAAAGACATAGTGTATTATTCACCATCATAAAGACATAATGTATTGTTAAACATCATAAATACATAGTGTATTATTCACCATCATAAAGACATAGTGTATTGTTAAACATCATAAATACATAGTGTATTATTCACCATCATAAAGACATAGTGTATTGTTAAACATCATAAATACATAGTGTATTATTCACCATCATAAAGACATAGTGTATTTTTAACCATCATAAAGACATATTGTATTGTTAACCATCATAAAAACAGCTTCTTACACAGCCATCCAAACTACCATTTCAGATGGACCAGGCTTGAAATAATCACAAGGTGTAGGCAAATTATAGAGTGGCATTGTGTTGTAGTGGGAACACAGGGTCAGACAGGTACCCAGGTATAGATTCAGCCAATAGGAAAGCTCAGACAGGGAGTGAGGGATCACTTCTAGCATCGGCTAGGATATAACTGGAGGCTACGGAGAGAGATGGCTCAACATGGAATTACATATAGAACTGATGATTTATGTGATCTAGGCGGGGCCCAGGCCTTTCTGTACCATACCTCTCAATCTAAACATCAGACCAACACAGGAGCAGACAGACAGACAAAAGTATAAACTGATGGTGGACGTCGGACCTGTCATCATTCCTGCTGCCGCTCTGCAACAGGTGGGAGAACACCTGGCCCGTGAAGACGTATATTACACAAACTCTCACACACACACACACACACACACACACACACACACACACACACACACACGCACACACACACGCAGCACGGACATGTACACACATACCAACAAACACATGTACGCAGGCATGAACATGCTCACATGCAGACAGAAACACGCATAGGTGTACACGCAAGCGCGCACACACATGCATGTAAACATGCACACTCCCACAGACACACACACACACAGGGCACGGCTGGGAAATGAGAAGGCCCCCCCTGGGGTCACGGCGCTCCAGCATATGGCAGTTAAACGCATGGCGAGGGCACACTAGAGGAGGAGCCAGGGACGAACCTCGCCAGGCTTAGAGAAGTGATCCGAAATGTGTGTTGATCAGAGAGTGTTTCCCTGTCTCTTTCATCTGTTCTCTACCACCCCCCCCCCCCCGTCCCCTTCACCCCCAACCTCCCTCTCTTTCCCTCAGTCACCAGCAGTAGAGACAGGTTGGATGGCTCTTCTAATGATGCTATTAAAAGTGCTAGGGTAGAGAGAGGAACGGATAGGCAGACTGCTTTTGTTCCCCGACAGCCACAGATCCAGACCTTGATCACGTTCCTCACTCGGGGAGAGAGAAACACACACACACACACACAGAGACAGACAGACAGACATAGACAGTTGGAAAGATAAGGCTCTTTTTGCAGGCTCTCTTATCTGTTTTTAGCTGTTCTATTCTACAGTTAAGAGTTGATCACACATGTGGTGTTAAATAGTGAGCGATGGTGCGTGCTTCCTTTCCTGGAGTTCCTCTTCTGCACAGTTCTTAGTCTGTATAATAGCTTGTCCCATTGTTTTTTTTTTCATTAACCCCCTTTTGCCACTGTTGTTCTATAGCCTATACGTTGTTGAATACAGACCTTAGAAAAAAAAAAAAAAAGAAAAGAAAAAAAAAGCAAAAGGTATTTTCATGTCTTTGGATTTTCCTAAATCCTAAAAAACTGCTTTTTGCTTTCTTTTCTTATTTTTTTTTATTGGAAATATGCACTAAATGGTACGCGTCCACATGCACCACAGCATCCTCCCCTTATGCAGATCCGGATGAACATCATGTCACTATCTTTTCTGAATGAAAACAAGTATACCAAAGGCATGGTTTTAATAAGCATGCAAATCAGTCTTCTATGCAGATCACATCCCGGATGGAGCCTGTCATGCTCCCTGATGTTGCTGTGTGGTGGGAAACCCAATGTGGTGGGATGCTCTGCAGCCATGGAGAGCTACTGTACAGTCACCAGTATCACGCCGGGACTCCGTTTCTGCCCTGGTAACGTCAGGCAGCGGCCCAACGATCACAATAATAAAGCCACGCTAAGTGCCAGTGACACAGCCCCTTGCTCCGGACAGCCCGTTAACACACACAATCATTACATCTACATTATGGAGTTGCAGAAAAGCATTCAGCCGGGCAGTGAAGTGGCGTTCAGCGTGGGGGTGGGCCATGTTGGCCTGTTCACTCAGCCTTTCATTCATCCAACCCAGCCGGGGTCAGGCCAGAAGCAGCTCTCCACTGTAATCAGCTCAAATTGAAATGATGACATCAATTACAGATCAGCGCCTCATCTGTTATTGACCCCCGGTCGTTCCTGAGTGGTGGAGATGGGCGGGCCCGAGAGGCTGAGGGAGAGCCTGGTGTGGGAGACCTAAGGCTGGCTGGGTATGAATGAGAGACGGAGAGAGGGAGAGACAGAAAGTGAGCGAGAGAAAGAGAGAGACTGATTGTAGACTCCACCCTGAAGCGTAGCCCACTCAAACACTCAAACCCACAATTACTCAATCTAGGGCTATTATCAGGCAGCCAGCGGTAGGAACACTCTCACGGAGGAACGCTACTGCTACGCTACACAGCTCAGAGCATAGCAGAGCAAGCTTTTACCACAGCTGTGATTACTGCCTGCCTCTCACTCACTGCACTTAACCAGTCCCGTCTTTTCCTCTCTCCGGGCATCGCTCTCTCTCTTTCCATTCAAAAACTGCTGGAACAGAGTACTAGTGGAATCTGAAGGCTTACCCTAAGTACATTCATCCTTATGTCACAATGAGGGCAGTAGAAAGCATCTGTGATGTCACAACGAGCACAGCAGAATGTATCTGTGATGTCACAACGAGGACTGCAGAATCTATCTGTGATGTCACAATGAGGACTGTAGAATGTGCCTGTTGCATTATAAAAACAATGAAAGTTCTTAAGACTGCAAATCATAATGTGCCAATGTGCAAATTCTTTGCAAAAAAACAAAACAATTTGTTTTCTAACATTGGGACCATTTCCTTGTTTGCTGTCTAAGCAGCTGGCAGTGTGGCAGTCAATCAATCTGTCACTTCTCGGCCACAGGGCCGTGCAGCAAATCGATGCTAGCGACATCTGAATTTTCCCTGCTAACAGCTGACAGACAGACAGGCAGGCGGAAGGAGGGGACAGTGTTTCTAAACCAACACTAGAACAGGAGGAGAAATCCTCAGTGTGTTTAAAACTCTTAACAAGCCTCCTGTCAGTGTGTGTCTCTGTCTGTCTGCATGCCTTACTGTCTGTCTGTCTGTCGGTCTTTGCCTGTCCGTCTGTCCATCCGTCTGTTCGTCCTTCAGTCTGTCTGTGTGTCTGTCTGCCCGTCCGTCCTTCTGTTTGTCCGTCCGCCTGTCTGTGTTTTTCCTACCAGCATCTCCTGTAGATGAGGTTGTATCTGGTTTACCACAGAGCTGAGGGTGTCTTTGTACTGCCAAACCCTCTGTAGTCTGGAGTTTTCTCAGAGCCTTGTGTGTATGGGTGTGTTTGTAATCTTCACAAACAAAAGAAATAAGAGAGGGGCAGTAATAGAGGAAGAGAAAGAGAGGAAGGGAGGAAGGGAGAGAGAGAACGAGAGAGGGTGCAGACGAGAGAAAATCTCTATGTACCCAACCAGGGCATTAACTACAACAACAATAAAATGATGGGCACCACCTGCTCAGAGTCAGAACACAGTCAGAGACAGGAAGGTTTGAAGTGGTGTTCCTGATCAGCATGGTTAAACTCTGGTAACATCCGCCTCTCTATCATTGGTCAACAGAAACAGTTAAACCGCTGTAGTGTCTCTGACAGTATGACAGACATAAACCCTAATTGGCCCCTGTCCAGGAAGGAACCCCTTGAACCGAAGGGCACTGGGGCGGTGTATATATTGTCTGCCGAGTCTTGCCAGTTCTCTCTTTTTGCGTGACCGTATCCACAAGGGTCTCAGATATGCACGTCTGCCTTAGTGGTATGCATTTCCTGGGGGTCAGGTTTCTGTCAACAGTTTCCGTCAAGTTGGCGAACAGAAAAAAGAAAACATGCAAGCTTCCCCCACCGTTGGTGTGCCGTCATCAATGCGTGAGGACATGGTGGACAGTTTGAGGGGACCTTCAGAAATATCTTGACACGACCACAATGACACTGCAATTATTAGCATCACCTGCTGAGCACCTCAGCGTAGTGGCGCTGCTGTAACATGACCTTGCCATTAGTGCCTCGTGTGACTCCAATTCTGAGCAAAATACCACAGAGCAATCACAGTTAGGCTCACACCTTGGATCAAGGCCAGAACATTAGCACCCTATCATCCGTCACAGTGCCAGGCCTTCACCTGCTCCATGGAAGCGTAGCCGGAGGACTGAAACAAATAGCTTGGAATGAAAGGATCGAGGCGTCCAAATGACAGAATAGAAATGTGTGTGATCGTGTCAATGCCTGTGTGTGTTCGAGGGCGTGCGTGGGTTTATATGGTGTGTTTGTGTTCCCCGATTCCCCCTGCTGTGCGGATACGGCTCACGGTGTGATGTGTCAGGCCCGGCTCATATCGTGTGCGTTTGTGAATGTGTGTGAATGTGATGTCATCAGTGCAGGACCAAGTGTAGGCTTTGCAAGCTCCTCTCTCTCTCTCGCTCTCTCTCTCTCTCTCTCTCTCTCTCACACACACACACAAACACACACCAACACAAACACACATTACACACAAACACACAGAGACACATTGATTCGTTTTGATGATGTGGCCTGAAAATATCCCTCTGCAACACAAAGAGTAATGATTTCTCCTTTTCTAATCCTGTCTGTGTGACACACTGGGGAGAGAGGGACTTATTGTGCCTGTCATGTTATCACTATAGTTCATCTGTAATCCTCTCTCTACCCCCTGCAGAGGCTCCTCTAGCTCTATGAGGTCCCTGTAATCCTCTGTGCTGCTTATAGAGAGACCAGGTGAACTGGACTGGGAGAGGGCCATGGACATGGGTGAGCCAAGAGACACTGATACAGTAGATATCAAGACAGTGTATCGATATAGTTTGTGTACCTCTCCTCTTCTCCCCTACACCTCCCCTCCACCGACCATCCCCTCGCCTCTCCCCTGTGGTTGTACCTTGGAGGAGGTAGCTAGCAGCAGTGGGTGGTGTGTGTGCTAGCGGTGGTGTGCTGACTTTGATGCCAATGCAATGTGACAGGACTTTCCTGACTGTCTTTTTGCTCCCGTGTGAAATGAGTTGCCATCCACCTCCCTCTATCTCTCTAACTGTCTGGGAAAAGACGCTCTTGGCAACAACCTTATTCACTCTCCCTCAGTCTTTTTACCTACCAATACATTATCCCTTTTTCTTTCCATTTACTTTTCTCTCTCTGTGTTCTCTGTCTCTTTCACCTTCCCGGTTTTCTCTCTCCTCTTTTTTTGCACTCAGTAACACAGGTGGCTGGTGGCATCCTAACCGCGGAGGATGAGCTCAGTGTAATAGCATGAACAGAATGAATGGAAGGTAGGGCCACATGAAAACTCTGAAGCAGAGAACGTAGATGGAATCACATCTGCATGTGTCCAAACATGCAATGTTCATTGTTGACCTTAGTAGTTAATCAACTAAATGTATTGAACGTGAGAAAAACCTAAAGTGCATTTTGCAGCCATTGAAAGCCGCCTAATAAATCCTGCTCCCTCAAGCCGTCATTATTCATTGCCCACCACATTATGTGAAGAGTGACAAGATATTGTCAACCAGGACAATTAGGCCGAAGGCCCTGTTTACATGCGGATATATAAAGTGTCTAAGAATACTAGAGCGGCTAGTTTATTTCGCTGTTTTAACTTGTTTGTAAACCTGCCTAATTCACAGGTTTAAGGCGCCACCTACCAAGGTAGTGAGACTGCTTGTCTGAAGGAGCCCCCGAGGTTTACTAATGTGAAGAAAAAAGTCCCACTTTGACAGGTGCTGTGCCTGTTCAAGAAAACAACAACTGAGTCCAAAAATGATATCTTTAAGTAAAGTGAGATTGAATGCGTTTCTTCATAGCCGATATTTCCTCTAATTTATTTAACCAAATCACCAAGTGGACTTGAATCTCTATTTTGAGGGAAAGTAGTAAGTTAAATGGAGGAAGGACAAGGACAAAGGACAATGCAGGAGGACTTTGAGCTAGGATGTGAAGGACTCAGCTTCAATCACATTAAATTGTAGGCAACTGCTGTGCTATGGTCCTCTGTGAAAACATGGCTGACCAAAAACATTGCACATGAGGCTCTACAACCCGGCACTATTCATTTTCTCAAAAACTAAAATTAAGAGGGACTACAACTGACAAAGACATAAAATGACTCCACTGTCTTGATTAAACTATTCCATTTCCATTAACTAGATTCCAGTTGTACAGCACCAATTACCTCAATGAAATAAGGAATACTGTAAGTAAGGGAGGTGGACTATGTTACTGTATACGTCGGTCAAGGTTGGTGTAGGGATGTCTCAATACAGTCTAAATCCTGATGTCCTAACCTGGAGTCTGTTTTCCTGAAACCATACTATTCCCCTTGCAAACGTATGCTTGCTAACATTTTATTGGAGCTTACATTGCTCCCAGTTCCTGTGTGAGCACAGTGCCTGACCAGATCACTGAGTTTGAAAGGACACCAATTGACCGCCATGAGAACATTTATACCGCGCAAGATCTTCCCAGACATGAACGCCAAGTAAAATGCCCAACAAGGCGTGATGAGATCCTGGACCCCTGTCTGAAGCACTGTTTACAGGGCTATACCACAAAGACTGACACTTGAAACGGCAAAGCCTGTCAGACACAGTGCAGAAGGAGACTGCTAAGGCCATTGGGAGGCTGATCGGAATGCCTTGACACCACTTATTCCTCGCATCCTACTTGGCTGTAGTGTATGTAGGATGTCTGCATACCACCGACAACATTTGTATCACACAGCAAGGACAAGCCATGGTTTACTGGTGAACTTAGGAGCCTCCGGAGTAATAAGGAGGACGCCCATACGTCTCTCCACTCTGCCACAGTCAATATCTCAAAGTGCCTCAAGAGTGAAGTACAAAGAAGCAATATATCAAGTGAACATAACAAATCCAGGCAGGTCATATGTTTGTGCACAACACAGGCTGAATCATCAGACACTCACAGATACTCCTCAGATACTCCTCAAATCAATAGGTTTATATTATGAATTAAATGAGTACAAACATGTTGGACACTGGGGCACTGAGAAATGCATTGTTGAACTTTGCCTCCAGCACTTTGCTGTTACAACCGCCTGCGCTGCCTTCTGTAGGTGCGAGTCTGGATATAGAAGAATTAAATCAAGGGCATGGACGCAACATGACAAGGATGGACACTACTGTCCCAAGAGAAGGTGAGGAATTCCTTTATTCAAGCATTTTCACTCCTTTTTCCAGTCAGACATCCCTCTAAATACTTTAAAAGTACTATTGTGTGTGATTCTGCTGGTTCTGGACCCTCCTGTCACCATAACTCATTGTTACACTACAATAGTCTATGGTTTAGTGTTGTCCCGAGTTCACCGCGTGGAGGACACACCGTAGCTACTACGGTGGAGTGTCCAGATTTCTGTCCAGGTTTTGACCATACTGGTGAGTTTTTCTGAGCCATTTTGCATCAATTGGTTTTGTTGCTTCCTGTTTGGGGAAGGCTGAGTATAAGAATAAGCACTTCGTGGCAACTTCCAATGTTAAAAGGACTTATAAAATATAAAATAGAGACTGACGGTCTCTGACCTTCTGTACAGAAATGATTGTTCATTACTCAACTACATATCTTCTAACCTTCAACTATCTACCCACATCTACCTATACTATACTTTGTATACAGAATATAAGTACACATAGTATATACAGCATATCCACTCCACATTTGTTTTCGCCCTTGATAAAGATGAGAAAAAAAGGCTTTGAAAACATTTAATTGTTGTTGATTAGCTTTATCTTACACAAAACATATGAAGGATACCTAAAGTTTCACATACAGTTGTTGAAATAAAAAATGCTGCAGTACTTTGTGCTGTGTCTTCTTGCCATGGTAACAGTCTTCTCTGTAATTTCCTATGGCTTGGGAGAACACATAGCAAGGAATTTTAGACCATTAACCAATGCAGAATATACCCAGATACTTCAGAGTCCTTATTCCAAGCTTGGGCCCTATTCTCTTCAGCTCCCGCCACATTATTTCCAGTGGATTGTAGTTCAGGGGACAAGGATTGCCTTTGCAAAAGCTTCATTTTGTGGTCAGTGAGCCATGCATGTGTGGATCTGGAGATATGCTTTGGATCATTGTCCTGCTAGAAGATTCAATTATGACAAAGTTTCAACCCTAACCCTTGGCATGATGCTACGTATCCTGACAATGTTTAAAATTTGAATAGGTATCAACCATAGCAGATTTTTGTTGTTGCTTGAGGTGCAGAAGGCATGTGTTGTTCTTCAGTGAAGTTGAAGAACACATCAAAATAAAATAATGAAACAATATACTGTAAATGGTTGAGGGGGTGAACAACTGTACCAAACCAAAAATAACAAGAGAGGTGGAAAAATAAACACAAAGACTAAGAATCTTTGTCTTTTCTTTTTTCTATAGCTCTCTCCTTGATGGCCTCCTCAAACTGAGCTCCTGGAATGCGCTCCTGTAATGCCACATCGCGTACTACATACTGTTTAGTATAAGCTTTTCTACATAAAAAGTTCAATTATCATGTTTAATCCTTGAAATTACATTTACTCCTCCCTCAGAATATTTATAGATTCTGGAATTTGTTTAATTTCAGAAGTTTTTGTTGAGAGTGTTCACATGAAGACAACAATACAACAGTATTGACAGTTAAGTAAAGTTAAGACTTGCGAGCCAGAAAGCTAGCATTACCTCAGTTACACAAAAGTAACCTGGAAATATCCGTTAACATCACCTGTGCTAATGAGTAGGACCTAAATAAACAAAGGCCATGGTGGCTGTAGGACATACAATTATTTTGGGGGCATCACGACCAGAACGAGGGGCAACGGTGTGTTTTAAGGTTTCAAAAGATTGTGACCCCCCGCTCCTTTGCCTCACAATGGTTTGATCCAGTGGCACATCATGGCAGAGTCTAGCGTTGGTGGCTGACTTTCAGTAAGTTGTTCAAACAAAGGATATGTCAGACATTTCTTTACTTCTACCACTCAATACAACAAAACACATTTATAACCGTCACCAGCCTTCATTTTCACTGCATTGAATTACAGGTCACACTATGTTAGCTAGCGGTTAGCTGACGTTGGCTAGCAAGCTACAGTAACATCAACTACTGTTTGCAGCTGTTTGAATTCAAATCAGTTAGAGAAGCTGGCAATGCAATGTATGTAGTGTCCCTTAGCTGGCAAGGTGATTGTGTTTGTGTCTACCGTCTGAAAGGCACTCATTGCATGTACCTAAAGTGAGGTTAATCCAGTAAGTTTGTTTTATGTTGGTAGGGTTCACACACAATAGCTGAATTTGCAGAGCTACAGTAGTGAGCAAACCGACGGCGCAGACAAAAACAGTATTAAAGCACTATTTTTGGTGTCCCCCTCAATAATTGCTCTTGTGAAAATGTAATGTAATTGTCCCCTCCACAGTTGATATCTGGTTTTCACACCTGCTTAGGACTCTTCTTAAAAACATATGTAGCTAGTTAACAAACATTCTCATTTGTCATGAAAACGTATCAACCTTTTCCATTTTGTATAAATGATGAACAGATTCCTGAACTACTGGATTGTCAATTGCTGGCCTGTCAAGACCAACACATTTTGTCTATTGTCTCATAGCAATGCAAATACCTTAATTTTTTTTAACTTTTTGTCCAAATGAAACTTTTGTTGTCCATTTGCATACATTTTTCAATACATATTCCAATGTGTTTTACCAGGATATTGGAGGAAAAAATATCTGCCTTTCCCGTTGTCTCCCAAATAATTCTCAACCGGTTCTAACATGTATGGTTCAATATCACCATGTAAGAACACTTCCAATCACTTCCGACCCAAGTATTGATGAGAAGCCATTGTGTTGCGTTTAGTTACCTTCCAGAGTTGTAGTTTAAAACATGTAAAAAAGAAGTTAACACCTTAAAATTCATCAATGCTAATAGGAACATCACTGTACAACATCAAATGACAAGGAGAACCATGGCTACACGCAAATAAGGGCAACTGTGGCATCAAAGTGACTTGTAGCATGATTAGTCTGAAATTGAGGCTTTGCAATATGAAACAAAACATAATCTCTCTGGAAACTATCAAATATGATACAAACCACCTAAGAATCCCCAAGGCGAAATTACCCTTAGAGTATATTTGAGATTTGTTTGCTTCATAACGCTTATACATTTTTTCTTTTCCTTACTGTGTTCCAAAAGGGTTTTTATCTTTTCTGTATGACTATCTCAATAATGCTGTAATCAATGATAATCTGCTAAGTAAAATGTATGAAAGCTGGGACAGAGATATAAAGAACTTCAATGCTAAAACAAAATGGAAGGAGTGCTTGAATCTAACATATAAAGTCACAACCAACGAAAATCTTAGATTGATTCAATATAAATTAATGACTAGAATGTATTATACCAGGGATAAAATTCATAAATGTTATGCATCTCACCAACCCCCCAACTGCTTAAAGTGTGACTCACTCATTCATTTTGGTACTGCGAAAAAGTAAAGAAAACCTGGTTTGATATTGAGAGATGGCTCTCTAATATCTGTAAGCAGAAATTTGTATTTACACCTGAAGCCTGCTTACTCCAAAATGTAGCAAAAATTAAATATCCTATGGGATGGCAATTAATACTCTCCTCATTAGTCTATAAGAAGCTGTTGTTAAAAAATTTGAAAAACACGGATACTCCAGGGTTGGATAGATGGAAAAATATGATGAAATATTACATAAATATCGAGAAAAATCTGTCAGCGGACAAAAATAAACAAAAACAGTTTGACACTGTGTGGAAACCAATATTTGACGCTCTGTAATTAGCCCAACGCTAGTTCTGCTTAATTCATTTGTATTCTATTTTATTTGTTTGTAAATCTAATATGGAATGAAAAATTATATATTTATTGGTTTTTCTCTCTCTTTCAACAGCTCACTTAAGGAGCACCACCAGTGTAATTTGTGTGTGTGTGTGTGAATGAGATATCACTATTAATATTACTATTATTGTTATTACTTTGATTGGTTAGGTTTGTTTTGTTTGGTTTCTATTTTTATTTTTTTTAGTTGTTTGACAATGTAATTTAGTCTGTGTGTTGTACATTTCCCGGAATGTGTTTAAACGGTTTGTTTAAAGGTATAAAGGGAAGGGAAATGTGCATTGTGATTTATTTATTTTTGTAATTAATTTTTTCCCTATTGTAAAGAGGATATTGTTAAGTTAAGGTTAATACTTGGATTGGAAAACCAGGTTGAGCAGGTGGTTTGTTGCCCTGCTTCTCCGTTTTTGTTTGTACTCACATAATAAAAACAATTCAAAAGATAAATTAAAAAAATAAATAAATAAAGAGATTTGTTTGCTTCACATGTTAACCTCCCAAAATCCACCTCAATTTCTCTCTTGAGAGCTGGCCACAGGGGAAAGCTGGTCCACTGGGGTTTTAAAGTGGGCTATAGCCCAGTGGCATGAGCCTGGTAGTAGAAACAGAAATTGTATTTTGGGGTAAAACACCATGGTAGAGCCCTTATGAATACACAGCATGTTAGTGCAATACACCACAGAGGTCAAAGACCCAGCTGAGACCCAAGCTGTTGCTGCCTGCCTCCCTTTACCTGCTAGAATAGCAAATTAGCACTTTATGTTGTTATTGTCCAATCCAGTGTGTGTGTGGACGGAGTAAAGGATGGAGAGAAAGGTAATCATCTGTCTTGGCTGTTATGTCTTATTCCAATTCAGTGAGATGATAGCCCTTGTGATTGTGTAAAGGGAGGTGTGCCATTTTAGGCTTTGCTCCATTCCTACCTGCAGCTCGGCTAGTTAAAATAACGAGAGCACCAAACGCTGAGTGAAAAATCACTGCATGTTATGTTATAGCATAAGACAAATGGGTTCCTACTAATCAATAACATGTACATGAAATAGGGACTTTCCTTAACACTGAAAAAGTGTATTAGCGTTATCAACCCCACACTGTGTTAATTGAACACAAGAAAGTGTGGATCCTTGTACCTCCACAAAGCCTAGTGGAATGGAACACTGTCGGAGTTGATTCAGCACTGGAGAATTTGCTGTGTACTCTTCGTGTCATTACTGTGTTTGCTGGATATTTATGAGGCTGAAATCAGAGTGTGTGTGTGGGAGCACGCAAGGGGGAGGCGTTTAAGTAAGGAGGACAGGAAAAGACAGGGGAGGGGGGCGTAATTTGGTTAGGGGAGGCAACTATGAAATATGGCAGAATGGAAGGCAGGCTTTCTGACACAGCGGTTAACAGGAGGTGGTCTGTGATGTATAACTGCAATACAGGCAGAATGCCAGGCAGAGCTATCCACACACGCACACACGCACAGCCAGACACACACACACACACACACACACTCACACACTCGGGTACACACTAACTAGATTCGCACACATGCACACACACTGCTCAAGAGCTCTACCTCTGTGATCTGAGCCCTGCTTACAGTAATTTAAAGTGTCAGTTTGATCTTTGAAAAGATTGAATAGAATATTAGAATGTAACATGCTCTCATGGAAATTACAGTATGAAATTCCCTACTTTCTCAGAAAATCTGGATCAGGTAATTTTTTTTTCTAATCTCTCAGATATGATACAGTAGTTTAAGTAGCTTTTCTCAAAACCCTGGCACGGGCCGGCTCTAGGCTCACCCGAGATGGAGATGATTTCCTCCCAGGCTGGAGGATTCGGTGACTCTGCTGCTGACTCCAGCTCTCTGGCTCTGTAATTGGGGGCAATGGAGAAGCCTGGTGTTTCCCTGTAGATAAAATCACACACACTCACTGGTTTGGCTTCATCATGCTGCGTGAATCATCATCTGCACTCTACGGCTGAACAACAAGCTGTGTGTGTGCGCGTACGTGTGTGTGTGTGTGTGTGTGTGCTGTACACCAGGATTCCCCTTCAAATCATTTTGATGCAGCCCCTTTTCTTGTCTGTTGTGTTTTCTTTTGTCTGTCTGTCTATCCGTCCGTCTATGCATCAGAGCAGATTTCTAAACACCACATCTAAGAAATATTTGAACTGCTCCTAAAGTATCTATTTAGGACTGAACAGCCAAACTGGTATTGGAACAGTAGTTAAATAAACCCACAGATCCCAGGACAGGGAGACCAGCAATTAAGTTGGAGAATTACTTAGCTGGAGGCTGTTTCAACCCCCCGCCCGTCCCCTTCCTGCCCACCCAGCACTACACCCCTACCTCCCCCTCATCTCTCTCTCACATCCACCCTCCACCACCCCTCAGTGTCTTTGATCCAGAGTGAGCTAATTAGAGGGCATTATGTGTAGAGGATGCTTCTAATGGTGGATGTGTAGTCAAGGTCATGCCTTCAGGGGTCAATCCCTCTGCTTGCTCTCTTCCTGCCCAACTCTCGTTCGCTCTCATTCAACCATTCCTCATTTATTTCGCTTTCAAAGCACAACCGCGTTTTTTTTGTTCTTGTTACACTGGTGTGTGTGCGTGTGTGTGGGCGTGTGTGTGTGTGTGTGTGTGTGTGTGTGTGTGTGTATGTGTGCGTGTGTCAACAGGGTGGGGAGGGGGACTTGTGTTAGCGAAGATGTGGTGTAGGGTGGGGGGGGGGACTTACGATTGGGTGGATTGGCTTGCCTGTTATGGCACGGAAGAGAAAATGGCTCCTCACATGACTATGATTTGTAGACACCGAGTGTGGTGTTACAGAGCGCAAAGAGCAGCTACAACATCAGTTTATTTTATAAACACCAAACCGGAAACATTGTTTTCCTCTTCATTTTCCCTCCCTCTCTCCCTTAACACCTTCACTTTTTCATCTCGATGGTTCCTGATATTCCCAGACCCTCTTTTCTACCCCCCTGAGGAGAACGTTCTGGGGACGTTCCCGAGCCTTGTACGCCTCGGCGGAGTGTGCAGGCATGTCTGGGAATATTCTCGTTCAGTCTGTGCCAGGGATGTGGGCGCCACGGGGCGCTGGAGGCATCTCTTTGTCATGGTAACACCCGTTTTCATCTGGCTCCTCCACTTAATGTATTCAAGCCTCTCTCTCTCTCTCCCACTATCTCCCTATCTCTTGCTCCCTCTCTCCCTCCCTCCCTCCCTATTTCTCTCCCCCTCTCTCTCTTTTTGTCTCTGTGTCTCGCTCACACCACCAGCTAACTAACTGTCAGAGCTGGAGCCAAGACTGGATCTGAAAGTGATGCTGACACCCCCCTCCCTTGGTAGCTATTCGGTATAGAGAAATGTACAGAAGAATACATGCTCAGTCAAGACTGTTGTATTAGGCAGAGAAGTTAAACAGAGAAAAGGTTGTGTTGGGAACATTGAATTCAATTATGTTCTGCCAGTGATATGACCCTTATAGGGCCGATGTATTGGACATTAACGTGGCTTTTCTCTGACGGAAAGTTTTCCACAATACAATTTAACATCCTGCATATAATGTCCATCTAACAGAAATGTATTAAACAATCACTAATAACAATGCTAGTCAGTATGCCCATTAGCTAGCCCTGGACAGTGTCTGCCTGGTTACAGCGGTGATGGTGTTGGAAATATGCTGGATTCCAGTTCTTGTTCCTGTGGCGGTTTCTGTGGTGGTTGCTCTGGCGGTTGCCTTGGTGGTTGTCTTGGTGTGAGATGAAATTAATAGCATTGCTGAAGTATCTCTTTTCCAGGTATGGAGCTCTGCTGATGCTCTGAAACTGCCTCTCCCCCCATGAAACACCTGGGCGATGTCTGCTTTGATGATGGGATAGGCATTCCAGGAGACACAGGGGGAGTGAGAGACACAGAGAGAGAGTGAGACAGATATAGAGAGACAGAGAAAGACATAGAGAGAGAGAGAGAGAACTAGAAAGAGACACTGTGGGATATCAATTTGTGCATAGTGGAGTGTGATCAGTTACAGTCATAGACAACATCTGTAGGACTACATCCCAGAGACCCCAGCACATGGAGAGGTAGTGTATAGTCTGTAGGACTACATCCCAGAGACCCCAGCACATGGAGAGGTAGTGTATAGTCTGTAGGACTACATCCCAGAGACCCCAGCACATGGAGAGGTTGTGTATAGTCTGTAGGACTACATCCCAGTGACCCCAGCACATGGAGAGGTTGTGTATAGTCTGTAGGACTACATCCCAGAGACCCCAGCACATGGAGAGGTAGTGTATAGTCTGTAGGACTACATCCCAGAGACCCCAGCACATGGAGAGGTAGTGTATAGTCTGTAGGACTACATCCCAGAGACCCCAGCACATGGAGAGGTAGTGTATAGTCTGTAGGACTACATCCCAGAGACCCCAGCACATGGAGAGGTAGTGTATAGTCTGTAGGACTACATCCCAGAGACCCCAGCACATGGAGAGGTAGTGTATAGTCTGTAGGACTACATCCCAGAGACCCCAGCACATGGAGAGGTAGTGTATAGTCTGTAGGACTACATCCCAGTGACCACAGCACATGGAGAGGTTGTGTATAGTCTGTAGGACTACATCCCAGTGACCACAGCACATGGAGAGGTTGTGTATAGTCTGTAGGACTACATCCCAGTGACCACAGCACATGGAGAGGTTGTGTATAGTCTGTAGGACTACATCCCAGTGACCACAGCACATGGAGAGGGAGTGTATAATGCCCTATTTGTTGGTGATATATGTATACATCATAAGTGACCTAATGCAATACATAGATTATGCTTCACTGGGTCTGAAGGAGACATAGGTGCAAGTGTGTGGGTGTGTGTGTGCGTGCGTGTGTGCGACCCAGGACAGGCAGAGTCAGTGGTGGCCCCAGACTGGGTGATTTATGACTGTGTAATTGTGCTTCATCAACAGTATCACCATCACATCACCTCAGCAACAACCTCAGTGCCCCCCGCCCCCCCAGCTGGCTCCAGGTGTTAGGCGGGGTTAATCAATGAAGATTCAGTGAAGAAACATAGCATTTAGGGAAGATCTTGCTATAAGCTACCACCTGACTAGCTGTTGTAACATGTAACTATCGTTCAGAATAAGAGGCACAGGATATTACTAGAAATTAAACTCATGAAAATGAACATTGGGTAGGAAGGTAGTTGAGAACAAATGTGTATATATTTATTTATAGATATGGGAGACGGAAGGAGTGTGTTAATGTAGAGGATCCTATGTAACATGTAGCCTTTTCTACCACACAGTAGACAGAGTGACAGACAGACAGAGTGACAGACAGACAGGAACAAACAAACAAACAGACAGACAGGCCTAGACTCATGAGCACATTAGTAAGATGCTGCGCTCTGCATTTCTGCTGTGTGTTTAGAAGCACTCCCTCTCCTCTACTTCCCGCCTCTCCACGCCTCTCCTCCTCTCCTTTCCTCTCCTCCCTCCTCTCCTCTCCTCCCTCCTCTCCTCTGTGGCATCCCTGGGGAGGCAGGTCATTACTAGTGCAGCTCCCACAGTAACTCCTATAATCAAATATTTGACCTAATGAAGGTATTTAATTACTCCTGGTGAGGCGCTACAGGTGTCACATTACTGTTACTTCTTTTCATTTTCCTTGCCATTTATCACTAGTCTGACAGCATGGGTGTGTGTGTTTGGATAAGTGTGTGTGCATGCTACGACAACAACACAGTTTTACTTCTGCAACCTGTGTGTTAGAGCCCGCTTTTAATGTTAATTCAACATCTCCATCCAATATCCTATTCCAGCATCCTCATCCAACATCCTCATCCAACATCCTCATCCATAACAAACATCCTTGTCCAAAACCCCCACCCACTATCCTCATCCAACATCCCCAACCAGGACCCCCATCCAACATTCTCATCGAGCGTCCCCACCGTCATCCATCATCCTCATCCCCATCTAACATAATTATCCAGCATCTTTTTCCCTATCCAACATTTTGATTCCAACATTTCAACATCCTCATCCCCATCAACCATCCCCATCTTCTATTTCATGCAGCATCACCATCCAACATCCCTCATCCTTATCCACCATTCCTTTCCAACATATTCATCCTCATCCTACATCGTCATCCAAAATCCACATTCAACATCCTCAAACACATCCAATATCCTTATTACTATTCATCATCCCCATCCAATATCCTCATCCTTGTCAACCATCCTCGTCACCTATCCTACATCCTTACCCACGTCCAACATCCTTATCCAACATCTTCAAACACATCCAATATCCCCATCACCATCTAACATCTATCATCCCCATACAGCATCCACCATCCTTAAAAGTCATCCATATCAAGCATCCTCGTGACCTATCCTACATCTTCATCCACGTCCAACATCCTTATCCAACATCTTCAAAAACATCCAATAGCCTCATCACCCTCCAACATCTATCATCCCCGTCCAACATCCACCATCCTTATCAGTCATCCATATCAAGCATCCTTGTCACCAATCCAATATCACCATACATTATCCTTCCTCATTCCCATGCACCAACACCATCCAACATCCATCATCCCCATGCAGGTTTTCCCACTTACAAAGCATGTAGAAGTCTGTCATTTTTATCATAGGTATTCTTCAACTGTGAGTGACAGAATCTAAAACATAAATCCAGAAAATCACATTGTATGATTTTTAAGTAATTAATTAGCATTTTATTGCATGACATAAGTATTTGATACATCAGAAAAGCAGAACTTAATATTTTGTACAGAAACCTTTGTTTGCAATTACAGAGATCATACGTTTCCTGTAGTTCTTGACCAGGTTTGCACACACTGCAGCAAGGATTTTGGCCCACTCCTCCATACATACCTTCTCGAGATTGTTCAGGTGGGTTCAGGTCTGGAGACTGGCTAGGCTACTCCAGGACCTTGAGATGTTTCTTATGGAGCCACTCCTTAGTTGCCCTGGCTGTGTGTTTGGGGTCGTTGTCATGCTGCAAGACCCAGCCACCACCCATCTTCAATGCTCTTACTGAGGGAAGGAGGTTGTTGGCCAAGATCTCGCGATACATGGCCCCATCCATCCTCCCCTCAACACGGTGCAGTCGTCTTGTCCCCTTTGCAGAAAAGCATCCCCAAAGAATGATGTTTCCACCTCCATACTTCACTGTTGGGATGGTGTTCTTGGGGTTGTACTCATCCTTCTTCTTCCTCCAAACACGGCGAGTGGAGTTTAGACCAAAAAGCTCTTTTTTTGTCCCATCAGACCACATGACCTTCTCCCATTCCTCCTCTGGATCATCCAGATGGTCATTGGCAAACTTCAGACGGGCCTAAACATGCGCTGGCCTAAGCAGGGGGACCTTGCGTGTGCTGCAGGATTTTAATCCATGACGGTGTAGTGTGTTACTGATGGTTTTCTTCAGGTCATTGACCAGATCCTGCAATGTAGTTCTGGGCTGATCCCTCACCTGATCATTGATGCCCCACGAGGTGAGATCTTGCATGGAGCCCCAGACCGAGGGAGAATTAACTTCTTCCATTTTCTAATAATTGCGCCAACAGTTGTTGCCTTCTCACCAAGCTGCTTGCCTATGGTCCTGTAGCCCATCCCAGCCTTTTGCAGGTCTACAATCTTATCCCTGATGTCCTTACACAGCTCTCTGGTCTTGGCCTTTGTGGAGAGGTTGGAGTTTGTTTGATTGTGTGGACAGGTGTCTTTTATACAGGTAACGAGTTCAAACAGGTGCAATTAATACAGGTAATGAGTGGAGAACAGGAGGGCTTCTTAAAGAAAAACTAAATGGTCTTAAAGAGACTTAAAGAATTCTTAATGGTTGGTAGGTGATAAAATACTCATGTCATGCAATAAAATGCAAAAAAAAAATGTTTTTATCATTCAATGTGATTTTCTGGAATTTTATTTTAGATTCCGTCTCTCACAGTTGAAGTGTACCTATGATAAATTACAGACCTCTACATGCTTTGTAAGTAGGAAAACCTGCAAAATCGGCAGTGTATCAAATACTTGTTCTCCCCACTGTATCAGTTCAATTAAATGACTTCACTCATGATTTATCAAGTCTCAAATAATTTCATGAACAGAAATCTTTGATTTGAATATGTTGCCTCAAGGCTTCTAACATTTCAGTGAAGCCAGATAACATTGAAGACGTTCATGGTGGTCCCGGATAGAAATATGTAAAATATGTGGGAGTATTTCTGATGATCCTAGTTATCTGCCCCAAACTGAGCTTGCATTTCACAACAGCACATCACAAATTCCGCAACCTTAGAATATATCCCGTTCACTGGGACATTAGAGTGGGGCATGGTGAGGTGAGGTATTTGTTCACTTTAGCCACGTGAGTTTGGCAGAGTTGACAAAAGTGTCTGGCCAGAAGAGGCATAGGATGTAAAGTCAGTTTGTGGAGCTGATTAGTTGAAGTGGATAATGGATACTGGATAGCCTACCGTTTATTTTGTTATCATGTTTGGTGAATAACGTAAATTATATGTATAAGAATGATGCACTTACGTCCTTATAAAGGTCCGGCTCCAGGATGACTGATGGGGTATTTTCTATCAATGGGGGGGCATGTCCAATTCATACACCGTTTACAGTGTTTAAGGGGATACAAACCTGTGGGATTATAACAAGTTATTTGTAATATTTTGTATTAAGCTACGTGTATACCCTTAAGAAAATCCATTTCCTTACAGAAAGGGTATTCACAAACAAGTCAAACAAGCAGACAGCTTGGCTTTAATGACCATGGGCTTAGAGCAAGGTGGAGAATATGTCAGGATAAATACAATAAATGAGTCAGACAACATAATAATTGAGATGTGTTGTGATCATTTTTTATGGAACTTTTAGGTGGCTCTACCCACCAAGACAGCTCAGGCTGCTCATCCAATCAGCATCTAGGATCCAAACATCCAGTTTTAGAATGTTGTATAGTTTCTACCCTGTTGAAATCCATGGAGAATATGGTGATGTGGTGGAACGGGTGTGTGTGAGTGTTGTGTTAAGGGTTAAGCCTGGGAGTGGGGCACACGTGGAGGTCCTGCCAAGCCTAAAATGAGCAGCACTGGAGGGGTTATTTTTACTGTCTGGACAGTTTAAATTTAACTATGAATTAATAATCACACAGAGCACAGGGCTCAGGAAGGGCAGGCAGGCGCGGGGGCGAGACTGAGTAATAGAGGAACAAAGAGAAGGAGGGAAGAAAGGAGAGAGAGAGGACATTCTCATGAAGGCCTCCTAATTGTGTTTTACTTAACTGTAAACTCAAATCAAATTTTTCAAATGTGCACTAGTTTCAATCAACATAGTGCTTTTGTTAAAGTTACACTCTTGAAAGTGTTAAATATTTTGAATTCTATTTCACAGTGTTCCCCATTTAATTTGATTGCAGTGTTCAAATAAACGTAATTATTGTGTTTGCCTCAACTATAGAGTAGTACACAGCAGTTACTGGCTGGGATTGGTACAATTTCTCAGTGTGAGAAATGAACACCTGTACTGATAATGTATATTTGGCATTTTTGCTGTTTTTTTAATACTATAATAAAAACCAGTAAGGCTTTCAAAATTAATCCATATAAGCGAGTGATTCATTGAAAATGAATCTATCTTATAAATTGAGAGTGTTAACATGATGACATTTTGCTTACTCTATAACTGAAACAGATTGTCTTTTGAGGTTTTTTGGGATGACATAATTTTCATCCATCAACTAGTTACGTTTTTTGTTTACCACAGTCCCAGTAACAGCCACAGTAGCTTGAGGAGGTGTAGGGGAGCTGTCTCCATTTTAGTCACTGTAAGAATACGACACAGGCCCAGATGGTGGAGTAGTTCTAATACGCAGAACATAGGATTAATTCACAATCCAAAAGGCAGAAGTCAGGCAGGCAACGGTCAAAACACAGAGGATCAGAAAAGCAAAGGTACAGAAGCAGGCAGCCTCAAAAACATGGTCAAGAATAACCAAGCAGAAGGACATGTCGGTACACATGGGAAAAAAACTATAATCAGAGGAAACTCGATGGAATGTCTTAGTATGTCTTTACAAATACAAAGCAACACCTCACAAAGAATAAGGTGCATCAAACTGAACTATACAGAGAACAACTAATGAGAACCAGGTGGGTGAACAGGTGTTTAATATTCAGGTGATTGGGAACCGGGGAGTGAGCTGCGTTCATGGAGAACAGGAAGTATGCTTTGTTCTGGCAGCAGAGGATGTGAAACGACAAGTGTATTGGGAGTTGGTCTTACAGCCACAGCTGAAGTATAGCGTTGCCTTTTGTACTATACCAGAACTAGAGCTGCAGCTAACAACTAACAATTGTATTAATCTGTATGTAATTACTGCGATTAATTAATCGGACTAAAACCATTGCAAGTGTTTTATTAATTTTCATTAAAAGAGAACTTGAGAACATCATGTGAAAAAACAAAGGGTTTCTGCAGTGCATATGTAGTACATAGCAAGCTGTGTTCCTCTTTAGTGTGATTGTTGGTTAATTGATTAATAAAGAAAACAATAGAAAATACTATGCTAAAATACCTCTAAATTGTTGCAAATATCACCAATGTACAGTAAGGAAACTCTACCAGTTTTGTGGTGCAACTGAATGCTACATTAATGCACTATTCAGCAATACATTTGAGAAGAAAGATTTTTCACTTCAACATGCAACTTCTGGCATGATGCCAAACCAATACAGAGCTCTATTAAAAACAGATGTTTGTAGACTAGGGTTTTTCTAATCACTGCAGTCTGTTTCTTTCCATGTAGACCCAACTAAATTAGCTTACATTTTTTTCTTATCTGTGTTATTGATATTTTTCTCTTTTATCTCAAACATAGTTTAAATGTAATTAGATATTTTGTATAATACAAATCTGTTATCGAATGTTTAATGCATTATATTTGCTACCCATTCAGCTCTCCAGTCAGTCCCTCGGTTACTTCAATGATGACAAGAAATCCTCTCAATCTGATCAATTCTGCCTCCGTAGCTCAGTCTTATTGTCTGTCTGTGATAAGATGATGCTAAAGGGTGACTAAACTGGTATAGTGGAAGATACACAACATAAAACTATTGAATATTTCAGGAAATTCTGAAACAAAGAGCACAGATACTCTTTAACAAGGTAGGAAAGATAGGACAGCTTCAGAGGGAAGCTGGTTCCACCACTGTGGTGCACGAACAGAGATTTGACTTTGCCAAACAGGAGGTGCCTTCCCATAGTGGTGGGACAGCCAAGAGACCAGAGGTCGTAGAACAATGATATCAGTTTGGGTTTTAGGGTTTGACCATAGCCTGATGTTAAGTAGGGGCACTTCTCCTTGCTACCATTGTATTCCCCATAGGGGGAGTGCTGTATAAAACTGTGCTTCTGATGGGGGATTCAGCAATGTAGTCAATTGGTCACTGTACTGTCAGCACAGTGATGGGTAGTCAGAATGCAGCCAGGGTCAATTACTGGGCTGTACCAATGACCCACTGTGACCTCTGAATCACCATGGTAACAGAGAGAGGCACAATGTTCAGTTTGACCACATCTTAACCTTTTACTACAGATTGTCTGTGTTTGTGTGTGTGTGACAATTGTTTCCCTCCTTCATTCATTTCTGTTGTGTCTTTTAATACTGACATCACACACACACACACACACACACACACACACACACACAACAGAGCAGAAGTTCTATATCACACACGCACACAACACAGCACCAGCCGCTCCGATGCCAACTGTTACAACAAGAGTCCTGGAACCCTTAAATCTCTGCAATTTACAAACACACAGAAGACCCTATTGGCGCTGGAGTAAGTGAGGCTCCAGCCAATCAGATGCTTTTGTAATGAGTGAGCCAGCCCCCTTTGCCTGCCAGTCACAGATGGCTTCTGGGCGTGACACCAGAGAGAAGAAGGGATCAGATAGAGAAAGAGAGAGACAGAGAGAGGGAGGGAGAACAGAAGGGGGAAGGAGAAGGCGAGAGAGAAGAGAATGGTGGTGGTAGAGAGAGAGGGAAAGTGTGAGGAATGGAGAGAGAAAGAGAGAAATGAATTGTAATTAAATGGTTTCAGAAAGATAGGGAAGCACATATTTGAAAGCAAGATGAGGAAGGGGGGGGGTGCTTGGATGGTATCCATGCTATTTTTCTGTGTAGTCAGCATGTCCCTTCATATATTGTTGTTTTGTAACTTCTCTTCAATGTCCTATTCCTCACTTGTCACCCCCTTTTTTCTGTCTTACTCTCTGTCTTTCTCTTGGCTTGTCCCGTCTTATGAGTATTGTCTCGCACTCGCCTAATCTCTGTTCTTCATCCCTTAATCTGTCTCTCTCTTCCTTTTTCTCTCCATCTTTTTATGTTTATCAGTCTTTTCTTTAGTTTGTCCTCTGTTCTTAGTTCTTTCACTGCCTGATCACTCAACTTCTCTGTCTCCCTCTGTTTATTTCCATCCGTGGCCCAGTGAATTGGCCTGACCCCATCTCTCCCTCCCTCTTCATCTCAGTCAGAGATATTTGCCTTTGCGGTGTTCAAACATCCTCATCCTCAGAGGCAGGAGAGGAGGACGGGAGGAACGGAGTGTGGATTGTGATTCATCAGTGTCTAATTGGCTGCAGTCTGATCTGTATGTTGTAGCTCTGTCAAGGCCTGCAGTCTGATCTGTATGTTGTAGCTCTGTCTAGGCCTGCAGTCTGATCTGTATGTTGTAGCTCTGTCTAGGCCTGCAGTCTGATCTGTATGTTGTAGCTCTGTCTAGGCCTGCAGTCTGATCTGAATGTTGTAGCTCTGTCTAGGCCTGCAGTCTGATCTGTATGTTGTAGCTCTGTCTAGGCCTGCAGTCTGATCTGTATGTTGTAGCTCTGTCTAGGCCTGCAGTCTGATCTCTATGTTGTAGCTCTTTCTAGTTCTGCAGACTGATCTGTATGTTGTAGCTCTGTCAAGGCCTGCAGTCTGATCTGTATGTTGTAGCTCTGTCTAGGCCTGCAGTCTGATCTGTATGTTGTAGCTCTGTCTAGGCCTGCAGTCTGATCTCTATGTTGTAGCTCTGTCTAGTTCTGCAGACTGATCTGTATGTTGTTGCTCTGTCAAGGCCTGCAGTCTGATCTGTATGTTGTAGCTCTGTCTAGGCCTGGTGTTCTTCATCTGGTTTAGGACATGTTGTACAGAAAAAAGGACAATATGGAAAAAACACATCTCGAATAAACATCCTGGATCATTTATTTTAGTCTTATCTGTCCAGAGCCATGCTATAAACGGTCAGTTAAGATTTATACACACACAAACAGTCAGAAGCAGACACTGTAAACTGCACTTGAGAAAGTGCTGAATGCTGAAAGAAGAGAAACCCACGCACATGCACAATGCAGGCACAGTAACACACACAGACACACACACACACACACAGACAGCTGGGGGCAGCTTATGATATCTGTGTCTCCACTGGCATCCGGATGAGCCACGAGACGAAACGTCAGGTAATTAAAAGTGGAAGGGAAAGAGAGAGAGAAAGGAAAGGAGAGAACAGAGAGGAATAGAGGAGGAGAGAAAGGGAGAGAAGGAAGGAGAGAACAACAGAGAGGAATAGAGGAGGAGAGAAAGGGAGAGAAGGAGGGAGAGAACAACCGAGAGGAATAGAGGAGGAGAGAAAGGGAGAGAAGGAAGGAGAGAACAACAGAGAGGAATAGAGGAGGAGAGAAAGGGAGAGAAGGAAGGAGAGAACAACAGAGAGGAATAGAGGAGGAGAGAAAGGGAGAGAAGGAAGGAGAGAACAACAGTGAGGAATAGAGGAGAGAAAGGGAGAGAAGGAAGGAGAGAACAACAGAGAGGAATAGAGGAGGAGAGAAAGGGAGAGAAGGGAGGAGAGAACAACAGAGAGGAATAGAGGAGGAGAGAAAGGGAGAGAAGGGAGGAGAGAACAACAGAGAGGAATAGAGGAGGAGAGAAAGGGAGAGAGGAATGGGCCATTTGGAGCTTCCCCTCACAACATTATAATAAGGATTCATTGTTGGATATGAGTTATTATTGTTTGATATGACCGGTGTTGTGTATGTTTTTGAGGACTTCTGTCTTGAAATGGAAATGAGTGTGCAGAATGAGCAGCTTACTGACACCTTGGGGGACACACCCACACATACACACACACCCTCCATGTGTATGTGGATCAGATCTATAGTCATTTACACACACACACACATCCTCTATGTGTATGAGGATCAGATCTATAGTCATTTGCATGTGTGCATCCAGGTCTGTATGTGGTTGAATGCTGATGTCTGTGTGTGTGAGTGTATGTGTGTGTGTGTGTGTGTGTGTGTGTGTGTGTGTGCATGCGTGCGTGCGTGCACTCTTTTACCATAGTTTCTGTCCAGTAGTTAAATATTTAGGATCTGTCAAGCTGGCTCAAAAAGGACTTGACTTCTAGGTACATCCGCCCTAGGCAGAGAGAGCGAGAGAGCGAGAGGGAAGGATAGAAAGAGAGAAGGGGCAGAGGGGCGGGTGGAGAGAGAGGGCGAAAGTGAGAGGGAAGATGGAACAACATGGCTAATAGATTGATAGAATGGAATAAAAAGAGAGAAGTGAGTGGGATGACAGAGGTGAATGAAGTTAAGTCAGAGTGAGAAAAAGTTACATGCACACTACCCCTTCACCCCCTGCTCTCAGATCTGGATCCTTCTCTCCTCTCTTCTGTCCAACTGGGACTGAGAAAGAGATAGAGCTGTCATGATCGGAATCTGTTTGCCTGTCTGTTTGTTTTATGTTGCCATGGCAGCTGTAACCAAAGCTAGCCTGTGTCAGGTGTCTGTCTGGCCCTTCCTTTGAACTAGAGAATTGCTATGAAAACACAGCGGTATTTGGCTGCATAGTTCATATCCAGCTCACACACGTAGACTCAAACGCAGACAGAAACACACATCTGCACGCTATTCGTCCCTAGTCACTTCCTCAACTTTTCCGTTTCCATTTGAAATCCCTCCATGGGTGTAAAAATAATAAAATCCCTCTCTATTTGCATTGTCCAGTTGGCTAAGTGTTGTAGCCTCCCCCTCGGTAAGCCTAGTAAATTTTTCAGCAGCCGTAGTACCTGTGCCTAGCCTAGCCGCTGCATTCTAGCTGCTGTGTTCTAGCTGCTGCGCTGAGTTGTCATTGACCATTAGTGTTAAACCGATGCTCTAGGTTTTCGCTCCTTCCTGCCTTTCTTTCCATCTCCACCTGCTTCTCTCCACTTTCTTCTCTTCCAGTTGAACTTTGTCTCCTCCATGGTTGCAAAGGAATGTCCAACATAATGCCCCCTCAGAATGCCCTCTCAGAATGCCCTCTCAGAATGCCCTCTCAGAATGCCCCCTCAGAATGCCCTCTCAGAATGCCCCCTCAGAATGCCCTCTCAGAATGCCCTCTCAGAATGCCCCCTCAGAATGCCCTCTCAGAATGCCCTCTCAGAATGCCCCCTCAGAATGCCCTCTCAGAATGCCCTCTCAGAATGCCCTCTCAGAATGCCCTCTCAGAATGCCCCCTCAGAATGCCCTCTCAGAATGCCCTCTCAGAATGCCCTCTCAGAATGCCCCCTCAGAATGCCCTCTCAGAATGCCCCCTCAGAATGCCCTCTCAGAATGCCCCCTCAGAATGCCCTCTCAGAATTTCCTCTCAGAATGCCCTCTTAGAATGCCCCCTCAGAATGCCCTCTCAGAATGCCCTCTCAGAATGCCCTCTCAGAATGTCGTCTCAAATGCAAAACAGAATACCTTCCCTGTGTTTTTGTAAAAAAAAAAAAATACGGCTATATATATACACACTGTCATTCAAAATGAACCAGTCACTGACAAGGTTAGAAATAATGAATTAATTAATAATAAAAGAAATATGTCATTCCAACATTGCTTTCAGCGAAGAATCCTCCATTTGCAGCAATTAAAGCCTTGCAGAGCTTTGGCATTCTAGTTGTCAATTTGTTGAGGTAATCTGAAGAGATTTCACTCCATGCTTCCTGAAGCACCTCCCACAAGTTGGATTGGCTTGATGGGCACTTCTTATGTACCACATGCTCAAGCTGCTCCCACAACAGCTCAATAAGGTTGAGATCCAGTGATTGTGTTGGCCACTGCATTATAGACAGAATTCAGTGAGGTATTGTATTATTGCATTATGTTCACTGCCAACGTTTTTCTTTCTTAAATATATAATTTTTCTTTGTCAAGTTTTATGTTACTTCTCAAAATAGGTTGCTGCCACTTTCAGACAATTTCATTCCAAATATCCAACTGTACTGTCTTGCGTAGCCAAGATGTATTTTTTTAGAGCTCTCTTTTTGAAGACTGTCGACAGTAGCCAGCATTTTGCTTGTAATTTGTTTACTGTTTTCACTATTGTTGACTATTGAAGGCTCACTTTCAATAAAATAAATAAGCTCAACAAGTGTATTAATGTGTGCAGCTTTTTTGCTCAGGATAGCTAGTATTTTTTGTGCAAACACATCATCTTCATACCCCCTCTGCTGAAGTACTTGAAAGGTTGTGTTGGTCGTGGGAGTGTGGTGGTGCTTGAACTGATGATTATTTAATTCATTTGTAAGATTTTGTGTGAACTCTTCATTGGTAGATGAAGAACAAGGCATGTGTGTTGAACCGAAATGCAAAAATGCACTGATAAACTTATAAATGGGCAGCCGACAGCTAATTAACTAGCTGTATTTATATCATGCTTATGCTTACTGTAAAACTGGTTTGCAGTCTATGCAAATATTTTGAATTTTACACACTGTGCATCGCATTTAAAATAATGACTGCCCAGTTTGTCCTGTCTCCAGCTGCATGTCTGGCGTGAATCTGTAGTAAGTCGATCACACGCAAGCGAAGTGCAGAAATGTAGTCACCTTGCAACTTGCCGAGAGAAAGGGTCAGAGCCATGCAATTCCAGCAAATGTTCCCTGCTACCACCTGGCTAGTGGGAGGGCCTGGAGCAGTAATGGCATTACTGGTAAAGCTGTTATTCTGTCAGTGTCATAATCATCATCATATTGGAGATCAGCAGGCTGGATGAATGTGGCTTCACAGGAGCCAGGAGAGAGGTCTGGGTTATGTTAATGTTACAATGATAACAATGCTCAACTGGTTTTTGGGGGGCACATGTTCGCAAAAGGTTTTGCTTTTCCGGGGCAATCCTTTCAAATGTAATTTTTGACGTGCGTTTTGAAAGCACATTAACACACTTCAAACAGTGCGTTGCCAGGGAATTACTGCACACGTCGGTGGATGAACTGAGGTGTGCTCTAATACCTGGCAACGTGCGCTCTGTGGTGTGTCGATGCTTTGTTTCTGTGAAATGGTAACTGTCTCCATGTTTGCCCAGCCACGCTGGCCTTGGATAACAACTGACACTCGCTCATACAACCACCATGCATTTCCCTCCTTTCTTACACACACAATCACACACACACACACACACAAAGTGGATCGATTCACTGAACAACAGGCCTGGCCCGTCCACCGAGGCGTACTCTGAGCCCAATCGATCCCTCTGTGAGTCTCATTGGAGTCCACTGTATTTTGAATAGAGGCTGGTGGGCCGACACACACAAAGACTCGCACAAAGACACGCACACACACCCACACACAGCCAAACACACACAAACACACAGACACTGAAAAATGTGGGCCTTTAGTGAGACATAAGCTCTTGGTAGTGATCTTTTATAGTGGCTTTGGCCCTGGTCCCTAATCTCTTTAACACCCGTGGTTCTGTTAGCTGAGGACTTCTAGTTGTGTGTGTGTGTGTGTGTGCGAGGGTGTGTACCTGGTGATATCTGGAGAGTACACCAATGAAACTGTTTCTTTAGGACTCCCAGCCCTGCACTTAACCTGCCAACGATTTCACTTTTAAATGGAGAGATAGAGAAGGAAGAGAAGGACGGACAGAGGCCTGGATGACACAGGGTGAACCAAAAGATCATTATCAAAATGGTAACTTGCAAGTTCAGAGCTCTTCGTTTTCTCAGCAGAATTCTAGAATGGCTGGTGTTGGTTAGCTAATTAAAGCTGAATTATTGATACATAGCTCATTAATTATTCAGGGCGGATAATGAGAGCAGACCAATGATAAACACAGGTACATCTGCCCAGAGGAGGTTAAAGGGAAGGAGAAGAGGAGGAGGTTTGGCCTTTACTGTACCGCTGGCTGTGTGCCTGTCCTCTCTGTTTCTCTCTGCTTATCACTCTTTAACCCAATCCAATACCTCTTCCTGTCCCCCTGCTATTCCTTCCATCTATGCTCCCATCCTGCCATTGGCTCTGTCAGCTTCCCTCCTACCGCCTCTCTACCTCCTCTGTCTCTTTCTTTCTGGCTGCGTACCTCCTTTGCTCTGCTCACACCCTCTTTTCTTTCCCTCCTTCCTCCCCCTCTCTTCCAGTCCCTTTCCTGTTGCTATGACATTAGCTGGCTGTATCTTTCTAAGGCTGGCCTTGAGGGACGGGACTAAGGAGCTAAGTATTGCGCTTTTCATTTAATTACTCTCTCCCTCCATCACTCCCTGCCTCTCTCTCTCTCTCCCTCCCTCTCTTCTCTCCATCCCTCCCCCTTTCTCTCTGTTGGCCCTTTCTATTTCTTTCTTTCTCTCTCTCTCTGTCTGTCTCTCTGTTTAGTGTTCTCATTTGAAAGACAGAAAGAGTAGGGGAGGGGAGTCATGACATTACAGAGCATCACACTCCCTCCTCGACCCAGTCCAAACCTTCCTAAACATGTGTCTCACTGCTCCCTGTCTTTCGCTCTCATTCTGTCTCTCTTTTTCTCTGTGTCACTCTCCCTCACGCTGACACGCACACCACACCCCTGCTAACCCTGTTAAGCGCACACACACACACACACACACACACACAGCGTGAGTAGACGTGCTGCAGTGTGTTGTGGCCAGGCCCAGGGTTGACCTTGATTACCATGGTGATGGTGAGGCTCCTCATTAGTGCTTGGACTGCAGGAAACAGCTGGTGATGAGAGACCAGTACTGTCCTAAGACACTCTCACACACATACACACACACGCGCGCGCGTGCGCACACACACATACACGCGCGCACACACACGCACACACACGCATACACACATGCACACAGCTTGTGATGAGAGACCAGCACTGTCCTAAGACCCCCTCACACACACACAGACACACACACACACACAGACACACACACACACACAGACACACACACACACACACAGACACACACACACAGACACACACACACAGACACACACACACACACACAGACACACACACACACACAGACACACACACACACACACAGACACACACACACAGACACACACACACAGACACACACACACACACACAGACACACACACACAGACACACACACACACACAGACACACACACACACACACAGACACACACACACAGACACACACACACACACAGACACACACACACACACACAGACACACACACACAGACACACACACACACACAGACACACACACACACACACAGACACACACACACAGACACACACACACAGACACACACACACACACACAGACACACACACACAGACACACACACACACACAGACACACACACACAGACACACACACACACACAGACACACACACACACACACAGACACACACACACAGACACACACACACACACAGACACACACACACACACACAGACACACACACACACACAGACACACACACACACACAGACACACACACACACACACACACAGACACACACACACACACACACACACACAGACACACACACACACACAGACACACACACACACACAGACACACACACACACACACACAGACACACACACACACACAGACACACACACACACACACACACACAGACACACACACACACACAGACACACACACACACACACACACACAGACACACACACACACACAGACACACACACACATGCCCACAAACAGGAACACTCTCCAATGCACATGTACACTTTTCAGGTCTATTCTTTTTCTTTTTAATTGAAAGCCTCTTGGCCCAAACTTCCTGAATCCGAAAACCAAAACTCTAATTTTACCATTACCCTCACCTTAACCAAAGCCTTAACCTAACCCATAAGCGTACAAAAGCATTTTCTAAAGTCAATGCCATTTAGGTCCTAAAAAGTTAGTGAAAGACACATACACACTTGGATAGAAACAATAATCTAGCATTCATGCGTAAACTTAACCAAGACTTAACTTTAAACCTAAACGTAATGCCTAAACCTAAAACCAAGCCCAATTCTAACAATAACTCCAGTTGTACATTTTAACCTAAAACCTCAACAGTCCACAGTCAACACTCCCATCACACACAAACACATATACACACACACATTGTCTAGACTCAACTTTCCTCACACACACAGACATGCACCCCCCCCCCAAACACACATAGTCCAGACTCACCCCCCCCTCACACACACACACACACACATAGTCCAGACAAAATAGTCACACATCTGTTTGCTCTTCTTTCCCCTCTCTCTACTTTTTCTCCCACACATGCTCTGTCTCACCTAACTATTATAAACAGCCCACCAACAGACCTGAACTACTGTGTTTACTGCCTAGTCTTTAGAAAACCCTTGCCAGCCTCCACATTTTGGCTCAGCCTCTAATACACTTGATTCTTCCTGTGTATTTCCCTGCTTTGGGCTTCATGACAATGGGCCCTGCTTAAACACACACAAACACACCGCTAGGCTACAATATTCTACTGCTGTCACCTTTGTCTTCATAAATGTCTTCATAAATCTCTGTCTCTCCTCCTCATCCCCTCTTCTCCTCACCTTCCACCTCATCCCTCTTCTCTTCACCTTCTTCCTCATCCCTCTTCTCCTCACCCTCCTCCTCATCCCTCTTCTCTTCACCTTCTTCCTCATTCCTCTTCTCCTCACCCTCCTCCTCATCCCTCTTCTCTTCACCTTCCTCCTCATCCCTCTTCTCCTCACCCTCCTCCTCATCCCTCCTCATCCTCATCCCTCCTCTCCTCACCTGTCCTTCTCTCCCAAACCCACTGTTGATGACACTCTTGTTCTGGGGAGACAGGAGTGCTCCTCGTTCCTGGTCAACTTGAATTCTTGGAATAATCTCCCGTCCAGTCAGTAACCTTTGAACAATAGTCAATTTGCTTTCTGGGCTAGGTTTCCTTTCTGTGCTAGGTTTCCTTTATGTGCTAGTTTTCTTTTTTAGTGCTAGATTTCCTTTATGTGCTAGGTTTCCTTTCTGTGCCACGTTTCCTTTCTGTGCCAGGTTTCCCTTCTGTGCCAGGTTTCCTTTCTGTGTTAGGTTTCCTTTCTGTACTATGTTTCAGATGAACCAATGTTTTGGTATTTGTTGTGAAAAGCCTTGTGCCCAAAACATTTTCAATGGGACAGCCAAGAGATTTCTATAGTTGGAACATTACTCCCATGTCACGCTTCTGTTCCCGCCCTGGTTATGCCCAAGTCCCACCCTTGCCTGGACCCGCCCTTGTATCCCCCTAAACCCCCGGGTCAGCTCTTGGTCCCGCCTCTAGCCAAACCCTTGGTTGTGAAGTCTGGTGTTGAGTTGGGTGGTCCACTCTGCACTCCAACTGTCATTCAAAAATAACCTTGGGTCATATTTCCATATCCTAATGAACTCAAGGCCCAGTGTAAAATAATGTATTTGTAGTGGCAGGTGTGTTAATTGTTGTAGACAGAAAATGTATTTTCCTCTCTTCTCTCTTCTCTTTCTACCAATGCTTGTTCTCTCCAACCAGAGACTCATTTAATCTCTAATTTACCCACTCTGATCCCTATCCTCAGAAGCTGTGAAAACAGAGAGAAATGGAGATGAAGAAACATCTCACAATTCAAAGGTATCCCAAGGCCCATTACACTCCCTCCCCAATCCATTTACATTCGGCAGTGTTTTGACAGATTTTTGTGAAAACTGAGAAACAGACTATGAAAATACAAGAGTGGGTGGGGTGGTTATAGAAAAGGGAGGGGGGAAAGAGAGAGGGAAAGGAGGAAAGATGGGGAAAATAAACAGATAAGTGAGGTGGAGGCAGGAGTCAGGAATCCTCTCATCTAGACATCACAGGCCTCCACACAGACTGCATGGAGAGAATATGTAAAAGCGAGTGAAGGAGAGAAAGAGAGAGATAGACAGAGAAGGAAATGAGAGGGGGGGGTTAGATAAAGGGGAAGGGAGGGAGGAGGGTATAGAGTAAAACACATCCGGAGGGTGAGGATTTTATAATTCCGGCTTCTAACCTGCAAACAGGCTGTCCTGGAATGTCAGAGGCTGGGTTAGGTAGGACTATTATATATGATCCTGTATTCAGGCCTGAAGTAGCAGCATGGCAATAACAAAACAGAGAAACACCACAACTACTTAGCATAAACATCTCTATCCAATTTATGTGTGGGTTTATTTGTGTGTGTGTGTTTATTTGAGTGTGTATATGTCTGTGATTTTGTGTGTGTGTGAGTTTGCATGTGTGTGTGTTCATTTGTGAGTGTTTGTCTGTCTGTGTGTTTATTTGTACGTATGTATATTTGAGCTACAGGTAGCATTCCCTCAGTGTCTAACAAAGCAGCAGTTGTCATAAAATCAACAGGCAAGTGAGCATGATCCTGTCATCTGTCAGCTTCATGAGTGGGAAGTGTGTCTGTGTGTGTGTGCGTGTGTGTGTGTGTGTGTGCGTGTACGTACATGTGTGTGCAACTGAGCTTGTCTGTGTGTGCGTGTGCATGCATATGCGTTTTTCTGTTCACACGTCTGGGCTACAGGGGTGGGTAGCATCGTCACACCTCTTTCTTTCTCTTCCTCTGATTGGACGTTGTTCCATTATCAGGACAATCTGATTGGATGTGGTTCCATTACCAGCACAATCTGATTGGCTGTTAGCATCCGTCTGTCAGCTGAGACAGCAGGTGGGGGAGGGCCTTGGTTCCGCTCTGTTGCTAGGTTACAGGTATGCCTGATAGATGTGGAGATAGAGTAAAGATAAGGACGAGGATGGGCGTGTGTGTTGTGGGGGACTTGTCTGCAAGGGAAAAGGGTGGGGTTGTTAAGGGATTGGGTAGGTGAGAGAGAGGAGGGACATACAGCGAGAGAGACAGGAAGACGGATATATATATATATATATATATATATATATATATATATATAGAGAGAGAGAGAGAGAGAGAGAGAGAGAAAAGAAGGATAAAGAGAATGATAGAGAGATTAAAAATATTATATAGAAAGGGGAATATCGAGAAGGAAAAGAGGGATTTATATATATATATATATATATATATATATAGAGAGAGAGAGAGAGAGAGAGAGAGAAAGACAGAAAGATTTAGAGAAACATGATGGGGTACAAGTCATGCACTCTTTTTTACCCAGAGTTTTCACAGTCAGGGTCACCAATTGTTCGAGCAAAGAAAAGACACATCGACACACTCACGCGCACAAACGCACATTCTTGTGATCCTCCCTCCCGTGCAGCTGATCTGAGAGAAGTGATTGGTTTTTAATCCATTAAGATCTGTAATCACCGTCTGCTTCAGATATCACTATTCAGGGAACTGCCTTTCCACTGCACTGAGATTAAAATCACTGAACAGTCAGTCACAGCTAATCGAGGTCATCTATCAACACACACACACACACGAGCGCGCAGACACACTCACACACTGATCAATGGCGCCTGGGTGCGTCCAGTCTAAGAGGGATTGATGAGGCTCCTCCCCTGGCCAGCCAGTATTCCGTGTTTGGGATGAAGTGTTAGCAGGAATGGGTAAATGGGCTCAGAGCACACAAAGGCTACAGCGCCGTCATCAAAACCACTAATCACAATCTATTAAGCAGCTTCAAGGCTGTCACTTAGCACTGGGAGTTGTACTGTACAGACACCATTTCTGTTACTTGTACCAATACGCATGCACACACACACACACACACACACACACAAACTCACACACATGAATGAACACACATATTGCTCGTATACAGTACATCTTACAGTATATTTCCATGTATATGTACGAAGCCTACTCAGATACAACATGTATATGTAGCTGTAGAAAGCCTCTTCAGATATCTCTCTATAGCTGTAGAAAGCCTCCTTAGATATTTCCACGTAGCTGTAGAAAGCCTCCTTAGATATCTCCATGTAGCTGTAGAAAGCCTCTTTATCTCCCCGTTGCTAAAGAAAACTAACTCAGATATCTCCACTTTACTATAGAAAGCCTCCTCAGATATGTCCATTAAGCCTCCTCAACCCAGATCATGTAGTAAAAAAATCTAAAATGTTTTTTTATGATGCCAATGTAAAAATGCAATTAAATGTGTTCAGGAGTCATAGATTACTCACTAAGTTACTTAGTCTTACTCTGAATACATCCAGTACAACACATGTGAGGACCATCTATCAAGTAAAGATGTTTAAGTTCAACTATGAAAATCACAGACCTTGTTTGAAAGAAGGGTGGTGACTAGTAGATGGCAAACAATAACAAATCATCTTTATTGTCTCTTTAAGTATGGTCAAGTATTAAACCAACCAGACGCATCTATTTATTTGACCCTTTTTTTTTCACTTGGAAAAGCCCATTGAGCCCCAAAGTCTCTTTCATAAGGGAGACCAGGCCAAGAAGACCAAAACGGTCAATACATAGAAATATAAAGTTGTCCTTCTGACCTGAGCTGCAAGACAGAAATTCAACTTTCTGTAGATATTTGAATACAAGCAAACACATAGTTACAAATAAAAATAATGGTATAAAAACAGAATTGTTCATAAGTACGGTGGTATATTAATGAAACGGTACTTAAATAAAATGGTATACTGTCAAAACACTTCTATTTTTAACAACCAACATCATACGTAAAGATGTTCATAGTAAGAGGCAGATACTTTAAAATCTCTCCATATTTAGTCCAAGCTTATCATGTAGTCTCATGTGGATTGTCACATCTAGCAGTTTATTCTTACAGTAAGTGACAGTGCTTTGGGGGTAGTGTCTACAGGCCACAAATGTAGACAGTGCTAGAAACAGTTGTTTGGTGTGGTTTGAATTTTCAACTTCTGAATGTGTTTGAGGGGTGAGTGTTGAATTGACAATTATGTTGGTTGTTCATAAAAAGCTTTTTGACAATAAATGGTGTGGCTGTAGGCTTATCCAGGTCTGACAGCATTTAGGCATGCACACACCACTTTCACTCTCACTTTATCATCAGAAACAATGTGATGAAAACTTTGGATTTGGCTTTGGCTGCTACTACCATGATTTAAATATACATCACTGGGAAACTGTCACACAATGTATTATGTAATGCTGGGGGACAAATATTTCCTTTTTTCAAATGAACCACAAATATAAAATGTGAAGGTTTTCATGCCCTTGTCTATGGCACACTAAAATAAGCTGTGGATCAGAAACTGCCTTCAGAAGTTCTGTAATTTGTTGAACAGAGTTTGCCTGTGAGAAATTGAAGCATTACATGTTCTCAGATTATATCCACCTGTTTCTGGAAGGCCCCAGAGTATTACAGAGACCATATTTAAACAACCACACCATTTAGACTGAGGAGCTTTCAAAGGTCCAGGAGAATGTTCTGGAAAAGCACCAGTCAGACCTGAGCTATATAAAAATCCCAACTTTCAAAGTCCCCCGGAGCCCAGTTATATCCATTAGCACAACCACGACTCTGCCTAGAGCAGGCCACTCAATGAAACTGAGCAACCGGGCCAGGAGGTTGGTGGTCAGAGAAACCACCAAGAGGCCAACATTAACTCTAAAGGAGATATAGCCAGGATGGGCAGTAGTGTCTATGTGTCAATGATTGCCAGAGTACACCACAAAGCTGGGCTATATTAAGGAGAGTTAAGTCAAGCCATTGAAGAAAATACATTTTATTGAATCCCAAAGATTATGTGCCAAAGTGTTCTCTACTTCTTTTGGCCTGAATGCAAAAATGCAGTGGAACAAAGCCAACACCCATGGTAAGGCATGGTGGCAGCATCATGTTGTGGGGACTAGGCAGGGACTTGGAAACATCTGGACTAAGGGCAAGATTAATGTAAATATGAGAACATTCTAGAGAATAGTCTGTAACAGATTTATCAGTCTGCAAGAGATCTGTAACTGGGGCAGATGTTTACCTTTCAACAAGAACATAATCCTAAACACACAGCCAAGGCTACAATGGAGGGCTTAAAAGAACGTGACATTTAAATGTCCATTAATAGTCCCATAAATCAAGGCCAAATCCAATTACGAGTCTATGGTAAGGTTTTTAACTGTCTAACCGGTTGGTGAATACTTATCCAACACATTTAAACTTTTTGTTTCACAATAGAACAAGAATACGAAATGATTTCACGTCTTCAAAATGTTGTGTGTTTTCTTCATCCAAGAGAGAGAATCCCAATTAAATGTATTCAATTTCAGATTGCACAACAAAACATGAAACATACTTAGGGGTTTAATACTTGTGCAATCCACAGAGAGCGTTGATTTCTGTTTCAATTTTACCACAGTTCCTTGTCCTGCATGGCTTGACAAGGTCGTAAGCGTCATTATATTGAAAGGATTTACCCATTTGCAAGCAACATACCAATTTGTAGGAATAAAATTGAATAAAACATAAGAGGTTCCAACCATTAAATAGCGAACATCCATTGAGTCAGGGTAACAGACCGATCTTACTCGTGTGCTCTGTACGAATGAAGGCACCACTGTCAACTGGAATCGACTAAGGATTTCCACTGAGCTTAACGGAACACTCAGACTGTAAAAAAAAAGAAATGGAGGGGAAGCAGTGGTGTAAAAACAGTAGAAAATGTTAAACAGTCACGGTTGTGTGTAGGTCATGTTTTAAACTCACAGCCAATTGGAACGGAAAAACAGGAACGTTAGATCCGAGAAATACTCGACACACGCGCACGCACACACAAATACACTTACACACACACTCAGGCATAAATACACACGTTGCGACTGTTCCATGTCTTCTGGGCCAGGAGGACATCTGGTGGGCCGGAACGCTGCTGGAACAATGTCGGAACGTTAGAAGAATGGTAGAGAAACTTCCAGAGGAGGATGAGCCTCATTCCACATGTGCAGACTGTCCATGGACTGCTACTTTAAACTTCCACCGTGTTTTATTTTATTTTACTGCTTCTTCTTTTTATCTACTTCTTTCTTTCTCAGCCACATTTTAATTTTGAGGTCTTCGTCTATTTCCTTCCACTATGTCTCTCATGGCCTTATCTTGTACATCAACCTCTACCGTTTGCCTCACAGTTAAACAATTTTTCTCTCATCCGTTATTGATTACTCCTCAATATCCCTCTCCTCCCGTTCTCATCTTTCATATCATTTGTCTTTCCCTTCTAACCCACCCACCATATTCTCCCTTCCTGTTTTTCTCTTTTTTATATCTCTCTCTTTTGACCACTATTTCTCACTCTTTCTCTCTCTCTCTCTCTGTCTGTCTCTTTGATTCATAACATCCATAGCCTGAGTTTTTTAATCTGAAAACAGAGGTAATGAATGGGATGGACAGAGAGATGGGGAGGGAGATTCCATCCTTAGACAGCCTGCCCTCCCAAGTTTGTGTCTTACCAACACTATGTCAACATCCCCCAAACCTGAAAGAAAACTGCCCGCAGCACAAATGGCACCTTATTCCCTATTTACTGTGGCTCTTTGAACTAGGAACCATGGGGAATAGGGAGCCATTTGGGCTGCAGACACGGAAGTTCATGTTAGAGGAAACATTGAGAGGAGTGAGGAGGAGCGAGGGGAAAGGAAATGGCCGAAGAGGGTGGTTTTATAGAAGAAACGTTACAGAGAATGTGCATGTAAGGAGGAGTCAAGAAGGAGAAGGGGGTGTAGAGTGGAGAGGCGATCCCCACGTGCTGGTTGACCTGGTTGGTTTCGGAGTGTGTGACCTGGGGATGACAACAGGAAGTGCTCTGTTTATTACTGGAACTGGGACTAAACCCTAAAAGGCCAGGTCTTGGAGAGAGTCCTATGGTGTAGTAGATGATCTAGTTCCAACAATACTGCTTTCTACTCTCCCGTCGCGTATCTCTTCTCAATCTCTCGCTTCTTTCACTTGTTTCTCTGCTGGGGGTGGTGTGCAGTAGTACACCGAGGTCATAATGGATGGATGTGCAGCTAGTTCGCAAAGTCTTCCCTCTGTTTCCATGGCTTAGACAGGGGCTTCTAAAGTGGTCCAGACTAATGCCATGCAATAAAAATGACAACTTAAGTAAATGGTGACTTTTGAATTGTGAATTTGGTCTATTCAGGATTTGGCTTGTACGTGTTTATCAGTGTGTGTGTGTGTGTGTGTGTGTGTGCGGGTGTGTATGTGCGTGTGTTTGTCTGTGTGTACTCTATGTGTATCCCTGAGTGTGTTGTGTATGAATGTGTGTGTGCGTACCTGTCTTCCTGTTTGTGTGTGTGTGTGTGTAGGTGGGTGTGTGTGTGTGTGTGTGTGTGGGTGTTCCTGTATGTCCTGGAGTGACGGCCTGCGTTTAGAGACCACTCTATGTAATGAGAGGGACAGGGTGACAGGACCAGTGTTGCATCACTAAGTCCCACAGGGCCTAAATCACAGTGACATCTGCCACCAGCACAAGACCAGATTGAAATAATTGGGCAACCTCTTCTCCCTGTTGGAAATTAGGCGAACTGTTTAATTCACAAAACAATCTGTTTAAATTCTTAAATGTCCTGTGAATATCTCACTTTGAAAAAGGGGATATTCTGTTTGCTCTTACACAAATAAGGCTGTTAAGCATTATACTGCAAACAGACTATTTATGAAATAGGGGATTTGTGTAATAAGGGGTGATGTTTGGACGAGCTGGCCATTTAGTGGTCTACTCTACAAATGCATTTTTGATAACAGGTATGTGCCCACATTATTTTGTTGTTGCTGTTGTAGAACTCCCACACCATTCCAGCACAGACAAGCTGCTTACTATATTTTGATGAAACATTTTGGGACATGCCCTCCAATCTATTTCTTACACTCATGAATGAGTTTGACTGGATATGATCTTCTAACAATACTGATCGCTCAAGCCAACATCTGGCTTGGGCTGTGTGGGTGTGCTCCTCACCAGGTTGACAGCATTAATGCATTTACACCTCAGACACCACCAAAACACCAGCTATCCAGGTGTCTGCCATCGCCAGGTAACAATTGACCCGATTGAATCCCTGCCATAGCAACTGTTAATAGCCAGTTCGGAGAATGGGTCAGAACCGCCACGGGACCAAGAAGTCCTGGCTGAGTGAGGATAGTATGGTGTTACCTTGATCCTTGACCACAGCGTCCTCCATGATACTCTCCTGCTATTACACTTGGCCAGGACACTTAGCCTCCTCTCACGTTACACTGCTGACAGACAATAGGGCTTTTTATAGGCCCAGGATGTCCTCAAAGACAGAGGCTCTCCCAAATGACACCCTATTCACTAATTACAGTTCTTAATCTGATCTTGTTGTTGCAGGAATCTGTAGTCTGATTACTTTAATAAGGATTCGCAAGTAATCTCCACTTCAACATTTTAGATTTGGTTCACGCTTGACAAAAATATATCAACCTCTCCAGAAAAAGATATTCTTTATAATCCATGTAACAGTTGACATTTTCTGCTGCTGTAGGATTTTGTTCCTGTTGTTAGTAAATTATGTCATTTGGCATGCAGGCTTTTTACATAAAGAGAAGCCTCCTCTTGGCTGTAGCGGCCATATTTGGAGCTCTCAGATGATGACTTGGAGGCCTCAGCAGGGTTGTGGTTTGTGTCACGGTGTCAATGACCAGGGAGATAATAATAGCCTGCTGTCTTAGAGTGGTACGTTTAAAGTGTCTGTGTGTGTGTGTGTGAGAGTGTGTGTGTGTGTGTGTGTGTGTGTGTGTGTGAGTGTGTGCGTGTGTTTTGTGTTTCCTAGGGTAGCAATAATAGCAGGGCCAGATGGAAATAGAATTGTAAGGTGTAGACTAGAGATAAATCTGACTTTATAGTTAGTGTTATTATGCTTTAATGCTTTTTACATACTTTTCATTTTTATTCCATTCACAATGGTAAAATGAAGCTGGAGTCGAATCGAAATTCTACAGTAGAGAAGGGATTTTACAGTTAGTGTTCTCTAACCTTAAATGGTTATAATTTCATGATTCGTAATCTTTATCTCTTCTTCATGATTATAATTTTCTACTATTCTATTTTCCGATATACAGTAGAAGAGAGAGCTATGCCAGACAGTTATGTACAGTCAGTTTCCAATAAATTCCCATAATCCTCTTCTGGTTACAAGCTTCTCCCTTGTTCCTGTTTATTTGTTCATGTTTCTAAGAGAACATGACGCTCTCTTTGGAATCTATAGAGACTTTGATGTTTTATTCACTATACTTTTAGACTGGAGAGGTCCTTTCCCCATCCTCTCCCTCTCTACAATCGATCCGACCATGTCTCCCAGTCCCACATGTCATATTTTTCTTTGACACGACTCTCCTCTCCTGTCTGCTTGGTATTCCGGAGCGGGAAGCCATGCACCAGCACAGATCCATCAGCTCCGATCGGAATGCCGCACCACGGCTGAGAGAGAACAGAGGGACGAATGGAATTAGAGAGAGAGAAAGAGAAGGAGAGAAAAATGGAGTGGGTAAGAGACGGTGAGAGAGAGAGAGAGAGAGAGAGAGAGAGGGGGCAGGTCACCGGCTTGTTGACATCCTTCCAAACCAATGCCTCAGTTTGACAGACAGAGAGAGAAAATAGTGTTGAATAGAAGGATACTAACACATCTTGGAGTAGACCAACTGTGTGCAGGCTTTATGACTCCCTGTTTAAGATGTATAAACATCAGTACTTTTGCACTGATGGGCAGGGTGGGACTGACATTCTGTCATTCCAGGTAAATGCCTGATGATCAGGTATATTTCTATTATTAGGGGGCCAAGCTGCAAAGTTGTTTTTGGTTTTTAATTTTGTTTTCCTTTCCTTTTTCTTTGCTAAATTATGCTTATCTGATTACTATGGTCCTCAAGGGTGGAAAAATAAGCTGGTGTGATTGAAACGCCAGGGACAATTTCTTGTCACTGTCTGCCCCTGTAGACTGGGATCGTTGTAGTACTGCTGATTCAATTACGTTTCTTATCATTGTAGTGTAGTGTCATTTTTCCCTGATTTAATGACTGGTAATAGTGTGAACACTTTTATAATGGGATAATTCAAGGGAGTTGGTCAAGCATGGCTGGTCAGGGAGATGGTCAAGCACTGCATGTTTCTCCTGACAGTTTCAGAAGAATAATTCCATCAATTTGTCAAATTAACTGTAATATGCTAACATTGTTAAGATTTAATTCATTTCAATCCCCAGCCATACAATGCTGTAATTAGTTGATATTAGCACTTGTTAGACTTAGAACTTATCAGGCTGGGTATTAATAAAGGGACATTTCATTTTTTCGCATGTTAGACATCCTTGCAGTGGTTTGTCTCTATAAACTGTGTCCACATATAGTTCTAAAGGTTTTCTTAGAGGCTTAATTCTGTAAACATACATTTTTGTGCATTTGAAGAAAACAAAATACTTGGTATTGTCAGTGGTAAATTGCCAGTGTTGTTCCTTTCACTTTTGAAATGTCTCATATAAAAAAGGTTTGGCAAAGCGTGTACCTTCTTCTGGATCATGCTATGGTTTTGAATGGTATAGAGATAGAAAATGGTGTCAACACTGTAATATCTTAGAGAACCTTAGGATGGAGGTGGGGTAGGCAAGATCTAGCTGTGTGCATATTTAGAAATTAATTTTGTGTCAAAGGGCAAAATAGGAAAATAACACAGATTGAGTAGTAGACATTTATAATAGCAGTAGTAGACATAGCAAACTGTTTTTGCACCACCATGCCTTTAAAGACCTCAAAGACAGGATGGTTGTGTAGTTCATTTTGTTGTTTTGAAGAATTTGTTTTGGTGAGTCCAGCCACAGAATTATGGCTTGCGCATTCTACTGGACAGCCAAAACATCTCAGAAATTTAACTTTGGCAAAAACATTTGGATGATGCTTCAACACTAACAGTAAGTGGAAACAGTAAAGTGGACTAACATGCTAACAAATGAAATATCCTTTTAATATTGAACTAAACAGACTGGCAGTTAATATAAAACTAACCAGGCTGGGTGTTAATATAGAACTAACCAGGCTGTGTGTTAGTATAGAACTAACCAGGCTGGGGGTTAATATAGAACAAACCAGGCTGGGTGTTAATATAGAACTAACCAGGCTGGGTGTTAATATAGAACAAACCAGGCTGGGTGTTAATATAGAACTAACCAGGCTGGGTATTAATATAGAACTATCCAGGCTGGGTGTTAATATAGAACTAACCAGGCTGGGTGTTAATATAGAACAAACCAGGCTGGGTGTTAATATAGAACTAACCAGGCTGGGTGTTAATATAGAACTAACCAGGCTGGGTATTAATATAGAACTAACCAGGCTGGGTGTTAATATAGAACTAACCAGGCTGGGTGTTAATATAGAACTAACCAGGCTGGGTGTTAATATAGAACTAACCAGTCTGGGTGTTAATATAGAACTAACCAGTCTGGGTGTTAATATAGAACTAACCAGGCTGGGTGTTAATATAGAACTAACCAGGCTGGGTGTTAATATATAATTTACTTTTTATAACACCTTTATCTCATTGCAACGACTCTCAGAAGAATTAAAGACAGTGGTAAGCTTCTCTCCTAGAATCTATACAAAGCCACTGTTTCTTTCCACCCTGCTCATAGAGCCAGAAAGGCAGGCCACTCACTCACCTGACGAACAAAGTTAGTGTTGTGGGCATCAAGCTGCCTGAGAGAGTCACTAAAGCGTGAGGTGACCAGGAAATCCCTGCTGACCGCGGCTCCCAACTCCCTCGGATGATGCTGGCCAATTTGCATCACCAATGGGGTTTCCCAACTAGTCAGCTAGCGCATTCGTTCCCAGGCCTCTCCCAGGAATCCCCGGACATCTCGCATTTTTCATGCAGGCCTGAAGTAGCTCATCTGAATCAATGAGTCAAGGTTTGGGGTTATTAGTAGACGAGTTGATTCTGGTAGGTTAGCTCTGGGACACATCCTGATACATGGAGTGGCTGGGCTTCCCGTCAGAGGTTGGGGAACCACGGAGCGAGCGGCCCAGTCAAACCCTCAGCCCTAAACTGTGGTCGTCAGCTTGGCGCTACGGAAGCGTCCGAGACCGCTGTGTCACCTGGGAGTCTTAGAGTGCTGTTTCTGTGTTAGCTCTGCTTCAATGCAGCATAACAGCACACTCACTGCATCGCAAACCACTGGAAACCTCCTGCAGCTCTTTGCCAAGCAACAATCTCTCTAATTTCTCTCTTCACTGTGCCTTCTTCATGCTGCTTGTTAGAAAGGGAAGAGCGACGGTGAGCGTATCAGACGTGTCAATGTTTGCCTCTCTCTCTCTCTCTCTGTGTTTATTTCTTCCTCTTCTTTTCTTACTTTCCCTCTGTAGCACTAGAAACCCCAGAATGGTTTCGCTCCTCTGCAGTCGGTTGCCGTGGTAATTACCAGTTGTCTAAACAGACAGAAGGAATTAAAGAGAGTGACGGGCAATTTTCCCGAGCGCCTGTTTTTTTTTGGTGTGTGTGTGCGAGTGCATGAGTGCTGTGTTGCTTTTTGAAATGGTGTGTTTCTCATGAACAGTGCGTATGTGTGTGGGTGTATGTGTGTGTGTGTATATATGCATGCGTGTGTCAGAGCGGAGAATGGGTCAGGAGGAATTACCTGACAGGGAATATTAGAGCGGGATCTGATCTGGACAAGCTTATTTCCTCTTACGGTGGCTCTGATACTAGCCGTCACTCATTCTCTCTTTCTGTCGCCTCTCACAGTCGTGTCTCTCATCTCTCTATCGCTACTGTCCTTGTAAGTGTGGCTTATCCCCTGCTGACAACCCCCAGGAAATAAGAGAGGGATTGGCCAGTTACATGCTCCTCATGGCTGTCTGACTTCAAGCTACAGGGGGAGACTTTAAAAGCAGTGATGACTGGTGGGAGATGGGATATGTGGCGAGCCCTAAATCTGGTTTGTTATGCATTGTACTAACATGGTCTAACTGAGTAACCCCCCCACCCCCACCCCCCCCACCCCTTTCTCTGTCTGTCTCCCAGGCTGGTATGATCAGGACGGAGGAAGAGGAGTTCTTTATTGAGCCAGTGGAAAGGGGGGATGGAGTGATGAGGGAGGAAGAGGGAGAAGGGCGTCAACATATCGTCTACCGCTCCACTGCCGTGAAGAAAACCCCCGCCAGTAGCCCCACAGCCGACTACCATTCCAGAGGTCTGTGATTGGTTCTTTACTCACCTGCGTGGCAGAAATGTGCCGTTGGTCAATGTGGTCACTCAGTTTGTTGTGTATTCAAGGTTTAAAAAGACTTTCACCTTAAAATGTCAGTCTTGATTTGCCTGAAGTAAACCAAAAATGTACCATGCCGACAAAACAAAACATCCCAATTTACACTTCCTGTGATTGAAGGATTAATTTACTGTTGTGTAAAACTGCCTCAAATGAAGATGCTGTCTGCATGACATCATTCCATATGGACCAATGAGGACACAGAACTGGGCTGTGTTCATGGGTGTGATTGGATGGAACTGTGTGCGCTGGTCCAAACGTGTAGGTGAATATAACAGCGGTGTAAATTCTCAGTCATTTGTTGTTGATCTTGGGGTGTTAATTGTTGGTGTGTATGTGAGATTCCAGTTTTCATCAGTGTCTTGATGTCAAAGCGCCTGGGCTCTATATGCATGCTATTCAACAGGCCCCGTTGCTGCTGTTTACTGTAATGTATGAATATGAGACAGCAGTTAGAACAAGAACTTTGTGTGTGAGGTCTTAGACTTTTCACCATCTTTGGCCTCAGTTGTTTGATAGGGGAAATGGCTGTCCAATCACCATGATTGATTTAGTACCCAGAGGTCAATTGATCATGACCTTATCAAAGTGAAGGCTGTTTGATAGCTAAACCAGTCATCATAGCAGGAGTGTTCTGAAATAGACAGGAGCCTTGATATGGTTCCGGTTTGATCAATGCCTAGAAAATGTAAGAATGTGGTTTGGCATCAGCATGAGATGTGTGTGTGTGTGACTACAACCATTTCTTTTTACCAGTGCTTTCTCTCTTACAGTTTGTCCCGATTGCTAACACACTACAAGTGAATCAGAGTAAAGCTTTGCACTTGGTAATCAATTCTGCAACACACATTGTGCAAAACACTACACACAGTTGTGCACATTACACACTTTGTTCAATAATGAAACCCCTTGCAGTTACTGGGAAAACACTTCCATTCAATAAGCAAAACACACTTGAAATTGGCAACACCCCCACACACATATTACAACATTTAAACTGTAACTGAACACCAATCAGTCATACTAACCTTTCTGGATGCATTACATCCTGCAGTTACACAGGACAGACCAGAGCAGCTTTGTGTGGTCTTGTTGTTGTAAACACCTGCAAAAGCAACAAATAATCTAATTTTGTGTTGCTTGAACTGTGAGTAGATTTACTGCACTTGAACAACTTTTCACAGAGGCCTGTATGAGAAAATAAAAAAGGTCTACAAAGTACAAACGACAGCAGTGTTTTGAATACACCTGACCAGTGTGCTGAATACAGCTGAACAGTGTGTTGAATACAGCTGACCAGTGTGTTGAATTCAGCTGAACAGTGTGTTGAATACAGTTGACCAGTGTGTTGAATACAGTTGACCAGTGTGTTGAATACAGTTGACCAGTGTGTTGAATACAGCTGAACAGTGTGTTGAATTCAGCTGAACAGTGTGTTGATTACAGTTGACCAGTGTGTTGAATACAGTTGACCAGTGTGTTGAATACAGCTGAACAATGTGTTGAATACAGTTGACCAGTGTGTTGAATACAGCTGACCAGTGTGTTGAATTCAGCTGAACAGTGTGTTGAATACAGTTGACCAGTGTGTTGAATACAGTTGACCAGTGTGTTGAATACAGCTGAACAATGTGTTGAATACAGTTGACCAGTGTGTTGAATACAGTTGACCAGTGCGTTGAATACAGCTGAACAGTGTGTTGAATACTGTTGTCCAGTGTGTTGAATACAGTTGACCAGTGTGTTGAATACAGCTGACCAGTATGTTGAATACAGCTGACCAGTGTGTTGAATACAGCTGAACAGTATGTTGAATACAGTTGACCAGTGTGTTGAATACAGCTGAACAGTGTGTTGTGGCTGCTTTGAATGTGTTTCCTATTGATCCAAAAATGACCTTTTTATTTATAAATATTAAGTTTTGATTGCAGAATGTCATTTTGACATGGCAGTTAGATGACACGATGAGCCCAATTCTGCATTTTGTGTGTTAGTAATTGTGAAAAACTGTAATGTGAAGCTGGTGGTGCAGAAGGTATGTGTGTGTGTGTGCATGCGTGTGCGTGCGGGTGTGTGTGTGTGTGTGTGTGTGTGTGTGTGTGTGCGCACGCAGGCACATGGATGTTGCTGATAGATTGGATCAGTCTATTCTGAGCAGTCTACACCAGAACATCTAATAATAAAGAAAGAAGAGGGAGATGAAGATAAAGAGGGAGAAAGAGAGAGAGAGGGGGGAGAGAGAGAGAGGAATAGAGTGGGTGAGTGGGAGAGATGGGGGAGAGGGGGGAGTGGTAGAGGGATAAAGAGAGAGAGAAGTGTGTGAGTTTCCATAGGAACGCCCAGTTAAGATCTCAGAAAAGAGACAGACTTGTCGGGTAACAACAACCCCCACCTACTGGTTCTGACACCTGGCTGGCACACACACCAGAAATGCACACACACAGAGCACATACTTGCGTGCACACACACACACAGACACACACATACACACACCACAAGCACACAACAAGCACACCTACACCACAAACACACACACCACAAACACACACACCACACACCACAATCATGCACACACACCACAAACACGCACACACACCACAAACACGCACACGCACACCACAAACACACACACCACAAACACGCACACACACCACAAACACGCACATGCACCACAAACACACACACCATGCACACATTACTAAAGCACACACACACACACCATGCACACAATACTAAAGCACACACACACACACCATGCACCACACACCACAAACACACACACACTCCACAAACACACACACACATACCACAAACACACACCAGGAACACATCCACGCGGCACACACATATGGACACACCCTAAATACACCACACACACACACACACATGGCACACACACGTACACTCACACACCACAATCAAACACACACAACACAGACACACACCACATCCACACCACAAACACGTACATTCATAAGCACACAAATCCTGCACATATGCACACACACACACACACACACCATGTTGCTTTCTGTGATTGTAATGAGAAGTGTGTGTTTGTAATTAATTGTGTGTCTGCAGTAAATTGGGGGTGTTTGAAGAAAAGTGTGTGTGTGTTTGTAATAATGAGTGTTTGTACTGAAGGGAGTCTAGAGTGTGTTTGTAATGAACACATCCCGCACATACACTCTAGCATACACATTCTCACTCACACCATATTGCTTTCTGGGTTTGTAATGAAGAATGTTTGATTGTAATGAATAGTGTGTGCTTATAATGAAGTGTATGTTTGTAATGAAGACTGTTTGTTTGTGTTTCTTTTCCTTTGATATCTCTTCTTCTTCATGTCCGTTTTGTTCATTCTCCACGCCAGCAGTTTATGCGGATACATTTCAGACTTTAATGTAATAATTTATAATCTAATTTATAATCAATTCATCATTTATTCAGATCTGCTGCACAGGGTGTACCTGATGACCTGCCTATTAATAAATATCATATTAATTTCCTCGACATGGACAGTCAGTGTACTGGCCAGCTAATTTTAGCCTTTTGTGAAAGAGAGACAGGAGAGAGATGAGTGAGAGATGTGAAAGAGGAGAGAGACAAGGGAGAGATGAGAGAAAGAGAGAAACGAGAAGAGGAGAGAAAGGCAGAGATGAGTGAAGGACAAGAGAGAGACAAAAGAGTTCCGGAGATATCTTTTTTTACACCATAAGCTTTGCAAAAAGTGTGAATCGATGTCCTAAGTGGAGAGAGTGGCCTTTATTATTAATGTTGCACATTCATCAATTTATTGCTATGATGGAAAACTCTGTTCTGTTACCAGACAGAAAGACAGGCCCAGAGACAGACAGATAACAAATATGCATATAGCTATATGATGGATTATAGACAGACAGACATATACTGTAAACAGATAAATATTTGATAGGACAGACAGATAGATAGATGGATAGATAGATAGACACAGATCAACAAAGCTGTCTTTTCCCTTCTTCCTTTCTTTTTTCTTTCTGTATTTGGACTGTTACTTTACTACCTCTTCATTTCATGTCATTCATCTTTCCATCCCTTTCAGTGTCAAAACATCCTTTTTTAGTGTTTATCTCTTTCTTGGCTTCATGTTGTTTAATCTCTATGTCTCCATGTTTTTGCATCTATTTGTCTTCATGCTATTTCATCTACAACCCAAAAAAAGTAAATTAGAAAAGAATGATGTGCAAATAATTTAAACCCTGTATTCAATAGACAATAATACAAAGACAACATACAAAATGTTGAAACTGGGACATTTTAATATTTCTTGAAAAATATACGCCTTCTTTGAATTCAATGCCAGCAACACGGTTAAAAAAAGTTGGGACCGAGGCAACAATAGACTGGAAAAATGTAATGCTAAAAATCTAAACCTAGTGGAATAACACACAACTAATGATGTCAACTGGCAACAGGTCAGTAACATGATTGGGTGTTAAAAGATCATTCCAGAGAAAATGGGTCTGTCAGAAGTGATGTTGGGGAGGGGTTCACCCCTCTGTGAAAGACTGCACGGGCAAATAGTACAACAATTTAAGAATAACGTTTCTCAACATAAAATTGCAAAGAGTTTGGGGATCTCATCTAAGGTATATAATATCCTTAAAAGATTCAGAGAATCCAGAGAAATCTCTATACACAAGGGATAAGGCTGAAAACCAATGTTGGATGGCCATGATCTTCGGGCCCTCAGATGGCACTGCATTAAAAGCAGACACCATTCGGTAGTGACAATCGTTCCATGGGCCCAGGAATACTTCCGAAAACCATTGTCCGTGAACACAATTCGTTGCAGCATCCACAAATTAAAACTTCACCACCAAAGAAGAAACCATACATAAACAAGATCCAGAACCACCACCGCCTTCTCTGGGTTCAAGGTAATTTAAAGACTGGACTGAGGTGGAGTGGAGAACTGTCTTGTGGTCTGGCAAATGACATTTTGAAATTATTTTGGGGAATCATGGATGCCGCGTCCTCTGGACAAAAGAGAGGGACTCTTCGGCTTCTTATCAGCACACAGTGCAAAAGCCAGCATTTGTGATGGTATGTGGGTGCATTTGTGCACATGGCATGGGTGACTTGCACATCTGTGAAGGCACCATTAATGCTGAACAATATATACAGGTTTTGGAGCAACATATGCTGCTGTCCAGACAGTGTGGTCCAAACCAAATTCTGCACGTATTAACAACAGCATGGCTATGTGGTAAAAGAGTCCAGGTGCCTGCCTGCAGTCCAGACCTGTCACCCATTGAAAACATTTGTTGCATGATGAAATGAAAAATACGACAAAGGAGACCCCGAACTGTTGAGCAGCTGAAATCCTATATCAAGAAAGGATGGGAATAAAATTCACTTTCAAAATGACAGCAATTGGTCTTCTCAGCTCCCTAATGCTTAAAGAGTGTTGTTAAAAGAAGAGGTGATGCAACACAGTGGTAAACATGCCCCTGTCCCAAGTTTTTTGAAATGTGTTGCTGACATCAAATTCAAAATGGGCATATATTTTTCCAAAAACAATAACATTTCGCAGTTTCAACATTAAATATAGGGATACATTATTTAGATAACATTGCATTCTGTTTTTATTTGCATTTTACACAGCATGCCACATTTTTGGAAATGGGGTTATATACTGGATGTCTTCATGTTGTTTCATCAATAATGTGTCTTCATGACATTTTTTTATCTCAATGTCTTCATGTCTTTATGTTCTTCCATCTCTGTGTCTTTGGCCCCAAATGTTTTCTGCAGCACGACAACAACCCCAAACATACAGTAAAAGTAATTAAGAACTAGCTTCAGCATGAAGAAGAACAAGGTGTCCTGGGGATGGTATGGCCCCCACAGAGCCCTGACCTCAACATCAACCAGCCTTTCTGGGATTATATGAAGAAAGAGAAGATACCGAGGCTGACTAAGTATGCAGAAGAACTATGGTTGGGCCATAGTTCAACCATAGTTGGTACCACCAAGTACCTTGAAGAATTTATGCTTTTTTGAAGGCAAAGGGTGGTCACACTGAATGTTGATTTCTAGATTTTGTCTGTTCACTCACTTTGAACTTTGTCAATTGATAAATAAAAACTGTTGTTATTTTGAAAAGTGTTCTTAATTTATACTGAAATATTTTTTTCATACCTGCCAAAAACCTTTGCTCAGTACTGTACATGCCCCAAGCAGATCAACAGTATATTCCACTGACTGATCTGCCAATATGTTAAATGCAGATCTATATTTTACATGTAGATATTAGGGGTGCATCGGTATAGTGGGCCCACGGTTCAGTGCGTGTCACGGTTTGTGGGTCACTGTAACGGTACAGTTTCATTATGTATGACGGCATTTTTAGAAGTGTTTCCACTCTAGTTGCCCACAGTGGCAAAGCAATGCTTGCAGACTGTACTCTGTTTACGGTCTTCTTACCCTTGTCATCGAACGCTGGATCCAAAATGTTCCCACACAGTGGTTTTGAAAGACGGCCTCTTCAAATTTGCTTCTCTCTGAACGGATTTTACCTCTGGTCGTGTGCTGTAAGATACCACTATTTACTTGTGACGGTTGGCTGCTTTTCTCCCAACACAGTTCTTCATGAGTTAGATAGCTAGCTAGTTCCAAGCTAGGCAATTTAGTTAGCTAGATAGTGGACATTGGCTGTTAAACATCCCACAGGCACCTTGGGAAAGTGCAAATTCAATCAGAAGTTGTTGGACAACAGATTTGTGGTTGAAATCTGTTGAAGGGAAAGAAAGTGAAGCCCACTGTGTTTTTTCTTGTGTCTTTCAGCTTGGCACACTTATGGGAATTAAATTGGTGGAATCCCATATGATGTGTAAGAAACACAAAAACACTGGGAAAAGCCTCGACTAAACGGCCGGCATTTCTCAGTTCTGTTTGGTCGCATCACCGACGACTCAGTAGGCTTACTGCTCTGACAACGGTGGGCACTTCAGTCGAATTGGTGTCCTGATGTATTTCTTTGCACGGGGCGTAGCTGTGAAATTGATCTTAAATTGAATTCGTAGTGGCATTGAAACGTCTTAAAACGTCTTAAATTTGACTTGCCGAAACCTGCAGATATAGGAAAATGACTGGCGCATCGTAACTCCGCGGTTCACGTGTGCATATTGAACCGCAGGGGGCGTGGCGAACGGTTTGACAACATATCGCGTGCCGTTGCATCTCTAGTAGATACTTTTTTTTTTTTCAAAGGCACGTCTACATTTTACATTCAGTAGGTCAGTTTCACCTGTAATGGGTTAGGACTCCTGTAATGCGGTTGTGCGGATATTCTCTTGCAAATGTTTGTCCAGGATCTGTCCATGGTAGTCAGTGTGTTTGGGGGAGGTCGTTGCTGGGACTGGCTGTACTCGGACCAGAACATTGCTGGGGTCAAAGAGAGGCTGGTGCTGCCAGTCATGTCCCTATGTTGGTGAGTCAGGGTTGGTCCCCTGAGCTCTCCTCGTCTCTCACATTCTCAGCTCTGTGTTCCTATAGTCTCTCTCCATCGCCCTCTCCCACCCTCTCTCTCTCTCTTCTCTCAATTCAATTTCAAATTAAAGGGCTTCGTTGGCATGGAAAACAGTCATTTACATTGCCATAGAAAATCGTTTTTTTTATTTAAGTTTTTTTACATATACTAAATAACAAAACTGAGAACTAAAAGTCGATTAAAATGGAAACATACTAAATGCTAAATCAAAACAGCACAGTGTTATATACTAAGCTATATACAGTGTAGTATGAGTAAGCGCTATCTCTTTCTCTCTCGCTGTGTCTCTCATTGGCCTCAGTCAAGTTGGTTATATAGCTAACAAGAAGGACCCTGGTAAAAAAAAAAATCTGTCAGAAGTCCATCCCTCTTCCTCTCTCACAGTTTCTCCCCGTCACACTCTCTCCCTGTCTTTTTCTTGATTTCTCTCTTGCTTGACTTCTTTGTTTATCTCTGTCTTTTTCTCTCTCACCCTGCTTGACTTGATTTTTCATCTATCAACCTGATAGCTTTTAAGCTCAAGTGATGTGGAGTTTTTTGCATATTTGGAAACAAATCACATCCTAAAAGCCTATAGTGGCCCACAGTACCATATACACTCACCTAAAGGATTATTAGGAACACCTGTTCAATTTCTCATTAATGCAATTATCTAATCAACCAATCACATGGCAGTTGCTTCAATGCATTTAGGGGTGTGGTACTGGTCAAGACAATCTCCTGAACTCCAAACTGAATGTCAGAACGGGAAAGAAAAGTGATTCAAGCAATTTTGGGCGTGGCATGGTTGTTGGTGCCAGACCGGCCGGTCTGAGTATTTCACAATCTGCTCAGTTACTGGGATTTTCACACACAACCATTTCTAGGGTTTACAAAGAATGGTGTGAAAAGGGAAAAACATCCAGTATGCGGCAGTCCTGTGGGCGAAAATGCCTTGTTGATGCTGGAGGTCAGAGGAGAATGGGCCGACTGATTCAAGCTGATAGAAGAGCAACTTTGACTGAAATAACCACTTGTTACAACCGAGGTATGCAGCAAAGCATTTGTGAAGCCACAACACGCACAACCTTGAGGCGGATGGGCTACAACAGCAGAAGACCCCACCGGGTACCACTCATCTCCACTACAAATAGGAAAAAGAGGCTACAATTTGCATGAGCTCACCAAAATTGGACAGTTGAAGACTGGAAGAATGTTGCGTGGTCTGATGAGTCTCGATTTCTGTTGAGACATTCAGATGGTAGAATTTGACGTAAACAGAATGAGAACATGGATCCATCATGCCTTGTTACCACTGTGCAGGCTGGTGGTGGTGGTGTAATGGTGTGTGGGATGTTTTCTTGGCACACTTTAGGCCCCTTAGTGCCAATTGGGCATCGTTTAAATGCCACGGCCTACCTGAGCATTGTTTCTGACCATGTCCATCCCTTTATGACCACCATGTACCCATCCTCTGATGGCTACTTCCAGCAGGATAATGCACCATGTCACAAAGCTCGAATCATTTCAAATTGGTTTCTTGAACATGACAATGAGTTCACTGTACTGAAATGGCCCCCACAGTCACCAGATCTCAACCCAATAGAGCATCTTTGGAATGTGGAGGAACAGGAGCTTCATGCCCTGGATGTGCATCCCACAAATCTCCATCAACTGCAAGATGCTATCCTATCAATATGGGCCAACATTTCTAAAGAATGCTTTCAGCACCTTGTTGAATCAATGCCACGTAGAATTAAGGCAATTCTGAAGGCGAAAGGGGGTCAAACACAGTATTAGTATGGTGTTCCTAATATTCCTTTAGGTGAGTGTACCTTTTATTTATTCTAATTTTTTATGTGTGTATTTGTTTGTGTGTTTAGAGCTCCCAACGTTTGTCCACTAAGGATAGTGACACAGTGCTGCATTTTGTTTTGAAACTAATGTGGGTTTAATTCAGGTATTCATTCAGATGTTTCAGTTAAGGGGTCTTGACCAAGGGTGGAGTTGAGATATATATATTCTATAACCCCATTTGTTAACAGCACCATCCTGTTACAGCCCTATCCTATACAATTTATACATAAATAGATGACATTTATATGCTGTATATGAGCTCCTGTGTAGATTAATGGACTCTCCTGTGTGGATGTATGAACTCTCCTGTGTGGATGTATGGACTCTCCTGTGTGGATGTATGGACTCTCTCCTTTTTGGATGAATGGACTCTCCTGTGTGGATGTATGGACTCTCCTGTGTGGATGAATGGACTCTCCTGTGTGGATGTATGGACTCTCCTGTGTGGATGTATGGACTCTCCTGTGTGGATGTATGGACTCTCCTGTGTGGATGAATGAACTCTCCTGTGTGGATGAATGGACTCTCCTGTGTGGATGTATGGACTCTCCTGTGTGGATGTATGGACTCTCCTGTGTGGATGAATGGACTCTCCTGTGTGGATGTATGGACTCTCCTGTGTGGATGAATGAACTCTCCTGTGTGGATGAATGGACTCTCCTGTGTGGATGTATGGACTCTCCTGTGTGGATGTATGGACTCTCCTGTGTGGATGTATGAACTCTCCTGTGTGGATGTATGGACTCTCTCCTTTATGGATGAATGGACTCTCCTGTGTGGATGTATGGACTCTCCTGTGTGGATGAATGGACTCTCCTGTGTGGATGTATGAACTCTCCTGTGTGGATGAATGAAATGTACTCTCCTGTGTGGATGTATTAACTCTTCTGTGTGGATGTATGGACTCTCTCCTTTTTGGATGAATGGACTCTCCTGTGTGGATGTATGGACTCTCCTGTGTGGATGAATGAACTCTCCTGTGTGGATGAATGTACTCTCCTGTGTGGATGTATTAACTCTTCTGTGTGGATGTATGGACTCTCTCCTTTTTGGATGAATGGACTCTCCTGTGTGGATGTATGGACTCTCCTGTGTGGATGTATGGACTCTCCTGTGTGGATGTATGGACTCTCCTGTGTGGATGAATGAACTCTCCTGTGTGGATGAATGGACTCTCCTGTGTGGATGTATGGACTCTCCTGTGTGGATGTATGGACTCTCCTGTGTCGATGCAGCTGCTCTCCCATTGTCCTCTCCCACTGGCACAGCAGGCCTTGTCTAAAACAGTTGGTTCTTACATACCTTATTGCTCATTATCTCTGTCAGATCAGACACAACACTGACTCCTGTCGGTCTCCATTATATGATGAGTTGCCCCAAAGCAACAGGGCTCCATTCCAAAACTGACAGCATTGTATTTGTCCCAAAGTAGGAGAGGATTCAAGGCCCAAGTGAAGTGGCTCCCTGCTTACACATCTGAAGATCAAGGGAAGAGATCCCAGAAACATTGGTTTTGCATAACTCACTGTAAGTTACATAGCTGGTTTACCATAGAAAGGTGATTTTAATAGTTAGGTAGGTAAGTAGTTAGACAGACAGACAGATAGATAGAAAGATAGATAGATAGATAGATAGATAGATAGATAGATAGATAGATAGATAGATAGATAGGAGGGTGGGTGGTTGTGTGGATGTGCGTGTAGGTAGGTACAGTAGGTAGATGTAACAGGTTCAGAGCACCGCATCCATCCTGTCATTGTAGTGCAACACCAGCTGGCCTCTGTAGGATTCCATGTCATCCATCCTGTCATTGTAGTGCAACACCAGCTGGCCTCTGTAGGATTCCATATCATCCATCCTGTCATTGTAGTGCAACACCAGCTGGCCTCTGTAGGATTCCATGTCATCCATCCTGTCATTGTAGTGCAACACCAGCTGGCCTCTGTAGGATTCCATGGCATCCATCCTGTCATTGTAGTGCAACACCAGCTGGCCTCTGTAGGATTCCATGTCATCTATCAGAGAGTCTATGGAGACATCTGTAATAATGTGGAGGATGTTCTAATACCATATCATAATATAGACCTGCACTATCAGGGTAGAGGCAATGGACAGAAAAGACAAACTAATATCCTCCCCTACCTACGACAAAGGCACCCACACACACAGAAACACATGCAAAATGCAAACACACACACAAACTCACACACAAACACACACACACGCACACAAATAACAAACACAAACACAGAGACAGAGAGACAGACTGCGACGCAGACAAGAAAGTCAGATGGAATCAGACAAACAGACAGACAGACAGACAGAGACAGACAGACAGATAAACAGACAGACAGATAGAGTCACAGACAGAGCGACTGAACATGAAAGACAGACATACAGAGAGACAGACATAAAGACAGACAGAACGTGAGAGACAGACAGACAAACAGAGAGACAGAACGTGAGATACAGACAGACAGACAGAACGTGAGAGACAGAGAGACAGAACATGAGATACAGAAAGACAGAGAGACAGAACATGAGAGAGCACTGGTCCAGGTGTTGTTGAGTAGTGAAAATTACAGGCGTTTGGAGAGGAAGTACTCAAACAGCCAGCTGCTTCCTGTCTTCCCCTCTGTGGCCACTGGCCCCTTCTCTCCCTCGCTCTCCTTCTGTATTTTCCTCTCTCTCTCCCTCGCTCTCCTGTATCTTCCTCTTTCTCCCTCTATCTCTCTCCTTTCACCCTCTCCCTCTCTTTTCCCTCTGTCTTTATCCTTCTTGCTGTCCCTCAGCCTCCCACAGAGATGTGCTGTACAGCCTGAGAGTATTATTTTGCCTGTTTGGCAACTGCCACAATAGTTTTCCAGCATTTCTAAGCTGTTTCACTCCTTTTGGTGTATGTCACTATGGTGTGACGGTGACAGACAGACAGGCAGTCAGACAGGCAGTCAGACAGGCAGTCAGACAGGAAGACAGACAGAAAGACAGACAGAAAGACAGACAGGCCTTCTATTGACCCGTCATTCTGTGCACCACACCGCTATGAGAGACGAGGCTCCTGGGTAATAGCAGGGTGCGGCCCAGGCCTGTCTGCAGCCAGAAACACTACTGTGACCCTCATCTGGACTGCTGCCAGGGTGTGTGTTGGTGAACCTCTGTGTGTTTGTGTGTGTGTGTGTGTGTGTATCTGAGGGTCTGTGAGCGATCGCTTGTCTATTACTGCAGCATTTAGCTACACTTGGCCACGCAGAAATCAATATTGCATTGGTGTAAAGTGATAAACATAAGGACAACAGATGATTCTGCTAATAGAGTAGCATCACTTCTTATGTAACCATCCTGAGGACAGCAGCTTTAGAAAATTAGATGGCATCTGACTTTCTTCTCCTCGTCCTCACACATACACCCAAGCTTGCATGCGCGTGCACATGCGTGCGCTAACACACAGACACACACACACACACACACTCAATTACTGTCCGTGTTAGGTGCAGCAATGCACTGGGAGGTTTGGGTGTCACTGCATGCTTGAACAGGCCTTTGAACAGGCCTTTATTTTGACAAGGGCCTGTAACATTCCCTCCACAGTGGCTGAACATACCACTGGATTACAGTATGTCCTGTTGTAATGATCGTGTTACATTACAGTGGATGTTGATGGGAATGTGTGTCAGGCTTGGGAGGCCAACTTGGATACATGATTAACAAGATGATGTGTACCCACATGAGTGTGTTAGGCCCCAGTTGATTTGGCCCGACCTCCCCTAGGGATAGCTAATTGAATAAGGCACAGTGTGTAGTTCCATATCCAGCCATAACACCAGAATACTGGGTATTCACTACGCTACCCAGTAGCCTTTAGGGCACATGGAATATCAGCCAATCTACCATCATACAAGAGAAATTATGCTTGTTTGTGTATTGGCTGTAGTTGCTGTCCTTTTTAAGACAGAGAGAGATGTGGGGGAATCATACAGTATTGGTCTAGTGGTTGTTGTTTTGTTTATAGCATATCCCTTTTATGCATTGACCTTGTGAAGTAGTGACTGGGAAATGCCCTCTGTAGACTCATGCACATGTGCACAAGCAAACACTCAAGAAGACTCACACACACACACACACAAACACACACACACACACTCTGCAATCATCCTCATCGCCTAGTGTCTTTAGTTGGGTGCTGATCCCTGTTGGATGCCTGATGTGTGTCTTGTAGCATTAGGCTGATCCACAGGGATTTAGCTAGAATAGGAATGAGGGAGATGAGAGAAAATGTGAGGCAGGGAGAGTCTGCTCCGTGAAAGCTGAAAGTATAGGGTTTATACATGTCATTTTTTCCTGTTGTTCCCAAAACCGTTATACAATCAGATTCATTTTAACTGCTTTTGTAACTTTAGCCTAGCTAAAATATTTAAACCCCTGACCAATTCTCTCATATTTCTGAATAACAAATAGTATATCTACATTTTGTCCTGTTTGATATTTAATTTACTCAACATTTATAGTAAGGTCACATTGGTTTTATGTTCGGAACAAGAAGGAGATGTGACAGAAGCCGCAAGACAAGATGAAAAATGACCATCCCAACGCCTGACTGGAGTTCGAAGGAAGAATGGAAATAATGCCAGAGAACAGGCTTCAATCAACCAAACAACTTGAGCTTGGGAGAAGATTCTGATTTCGACCGGAGAATGATCTGGAGCACAAGGCCAAAGCAACGCTGAAGTGGCTCAGTACGAAAAGTCCTCCAACCTGGAGCAAATCTGCCAAGAATGGGACAAAATCCCTCCAAAACTGTGTTGCTTGAACATAGTACCTACCACGAAAGAATACAAGCAGTTATTGCAGAGAAAGGTGGCAAAGTAAAATAGCTATGTCATATAATAACATTTTTCATCATGCTTTTTCCTTGTCATATCAAGGCCCTCCTGGCAGCTCTCTGAACACCCCAGTTGAGGTGTTGACTGCTGAAATAGACAAAGGGCCATTTAGCCCTCCAACTTGTCATGGTCATTTATTATGCTAAATTTTCCTTTAAAACAGACTAGTCAATTCTGATCAATATGCTATGAAAAAGCTGAATGCATTCATTTATTTTTGAATAGATTGGAATTCCATTTTCTGTCTTCTTCATACTTTATTTGTCGGGTATGGATACTGCTTTTTTAGCATAAAACAATTGTTAAAATCTGACAATATGTTAGAATGTAAATATGTATAGGTTAAATCCTCACTTCAGCAAGTGTTACAAATAACAATTTACGTGTTGTAAATCAAATTTGAGCATGTAAACATGTATTTCAAGAATAGTCTATAGTCTACTATGGTCTATAGTCTACTATGGTCTATAGTCTACTATGGTCTATAGTCTACTATGGTCTATAGTCTTCAATCAGGCCATACCCGACCATCTGAGCGTCATGTGCAATATTTTCATGGTTCTCAATTAAAAAAAAAGATTAAAAGGCATTTTCACCAGCATTCATTTGAGACATCGGTATAGTTTAATAAAGGCTAGGAAATGTGTCAGACTTCATGTGTGTGTATGTATGTAGGACACATCATTACAGATGTCTCCATAGACTCTCTGATAGATGACATGAAATCCTAGAGAGGCCAGCTGGTGTTGCACTACAATGACAGGATGGATGACATGAAATCCTACAGAGGCCACCTGGTGTTGCACTACAATGACAGGATGGATGACATGGAATCCTACAGAGGCCAGCTGGTGTTGCACTACAATGACAGGATGGATGATATGGAATCCTACAGAGGCCAGCTGGTGTTGCACTACAATGACAGGATGGATGACATGAAATCCTACAGAGGCCATCTGGTGTTGCACTACAATGACAGGATGGATGACATGAAATCCTATAATTGATTAGGACTTATTCCAAATGTTTTATTCCATACTGCAGCATATACGCTTTAACAGGAAAGTAATCATCATGTTTGTCGTCGTCCCCCCCGCCCCCCCCCCCCCCACCCATTAAATTCTGCGACTTTTGTCATACTATTGTATTTATCTTAGTGGAAAATGTTGTATGGACATGGTTGCCTGTGTTTGTGTCTGCTCGTGTCTGTTTGTGCATCTGCTAGTGTCCATTTGTGTCTGTTTCTGTCTGTGTGTTTCTGTGAGTCTAAGCCTGTGTCAAGGGACCAGAAACTCTTTGTACATCTATGGAAATGGCAGAATGGGAATGGTGAGAAATGGTTATTGTTGTTGTTAGCTAAACCACCCCTGGCTGCTGATGGCTGTGTGTGTGTGTGTGTGTGTGTGTGTGTGTTTCTGTCTCTCTCCGAACCTTCATGGCATTGTAGAGGTCCCCTCAGGGACGCCAGCAAGGGGGATATAAGGACAGCCTTTGACAGCGTCTCCAGCAACTTTTTTATGTCTTTGTGTCAGGATGCGTGATGTACTGAGAGTTCTTTGCGAACACACACACAATGGCCTGTCTAGGTGAATACTGAAACACACACACACACGTGCACATATACACAATGGCCTACAGCTAACTCTTCCACAGACTTTGTGACTCCTCTTCAGGGCCACAGAGCTGCAAATCCATGGTGGGAGAGTTGGTGTGTGTGCACACAAAATAGAATGGAGACTGTCTAGGATTAAGGGTGTGCACACTTATGCAACCAGGTTATTGTGTTGTTGTTGTTTTTTTTTACATGAGGATGAGGAGATATGAGAGGGCCTGCACAAGTATGGTGTGGGTTAGGTTTTATGGTTACGGTTAGGTTTTAAGGTTAAAGGTTGGGTTAAGGATAGGTATTACGGTTAGGGTTAGTGTTTTTAAGTTATCGTTTCAAATAATATTTTTTTATTAAATGGATTAGAGTGCCTGAGATACCATTTAAACGTCCTCGCTGGTCTGTCTCTCATTTTGTAATCTCCTTATACTTGCTTCAGACACGTTCCGTGAGATCGTTCCAACCCTAGACCCCCCTGGACTAGTTGGTACTAAAGCGGTCTCGTTCAGTAAGGGAAGACTGGGAGGAGATACGTTATTGTTTAGTGGCAGGGTTCTACACTGTGCCGCTTTAATTTAGGGCTCAGGATTTTAAGTCTCTACATGCATTCTGACTCACAACCTTTGGAGTCTAACTCAGGTGCTTAACAGCCCATTGAGGATCCCTGTTCAATATTCTACTTAAATGCAACAGCACAATTGCCCCTATTGTATTTTAATACACAAGATAATCTTAAATTGTCTGCTTAAAATAACCAGACCAGATGGTTTTAATACACTGTATACCAGAGATGCCCATTGACCCCCCATTAAATACATAACCAGATTAGGGCCCTTGATTTTTTTACCTCGCGATTAGTGAGTTTTACATAGTTTTAATTCTATTAAGTGATTTGTCGTTTCTGTTGCAATGGGTTACACCACTGATGGGTCCTCCGTGGCTGTAAGCTCCGACGATAGCTCACTGACTCTTTGGTCTTACACTGATGACAGTTTTCTGACTGACCTGGCTGAGAAAGGACAGACTCGTGACAAAACAGAAACACTGACATTTCAACATCAGAACATCATTACACCAGAAAAAAAAACTACTTTCAAAAGCCGATTTCAGATGCAAACCTGCTGATGGTAACGATGTACCCAGGGACTGGCTGTTTTACTTCTCCTCCAAAGGGAGTGTATTTTGTTCTGCTTGTCGACTGTGTTTTGGGACAATAACAGTGGACTCTCATGTTCAAAGCCATTTTACAGTATTGGTTTCAGTGATTGGAAATATGCAAATCACCACTTAGTTGACGAGGATCGTCAAAGTTGGGAAAACAACAGCAAAGCCGTGCTCACCTACGATAGCAAGGCAGCAGATAATGGTTTTTCCCGAATGTTGACTTTGCACCACGGCATTTAAAAATTTATAGGCAAACTTTATAGGTGACAAACTCAAGTGGAACTTGAATTATATTCATACTCAACTTAATTTTGTGTACCTAGGACATCCAGTTGTCATGTTATTCAGCTGGTTGCCTCCACGCTAAAGTGTTTGTGTGAATTGTGATTTGTGCGACTGAATTTGTATATTTATGGAGTCAGATGGTCAGGTTTGACTGCTTAAATAGCAGCACAAAAAACTCATTTTTTAATTTACACAAATGGCTACAGTATATATGTATAGGTTTATTTATTAACAGCTGTATCCATATAAGTTGATTCATTAACAGGTTTATTCATTTCTGAATTAGTTGATTCAATTATTTCTGCATTGGTGTAAATGATAAACGAACAGGTGCATCTGAGTGATTTGATTAACTGTTACATCTGCATGATTTGATTCAGTGATTGCTATATCTTTTTGATTTGATTCAGTGATGGCTGTAACTGTAAGATTTCATTTAGTGACGGCCATGACTGTATAATTTTTTCTAGCAATTCATTAGCTATCAGCTGTGTTTCTGTGCATTGATTCACTAACATCTGAATCAGTATGCCTCAGTAGATTCAATAACAGCTGAGTTGATTGGTTTGCAGCTGTAGTTGATTCACTAACAACTGTGTCTGTATGAGTTGATTCGCTAACAAGTGTGTATGTATGAGTTGATTCGATAACAGCTTTGTCTGTATGAATTGGTTGACTAACAGCTGTGTCTGTATGGGTTGATTCACTAACAGCTGTGTCTGCATGAGTTGATTCACTAACAGCTGTGTCTGTACGAGTTGATTCTGGGGTGGCTGAATGTGTTGTAGTTCGGCTGGCAGCCTTGCTGAGATAATTACACACTAGAGTGACTGGAGTCTATTGTGTACAGCTGCATTGCACCGTCTGTGTCCATACAGAGCAGCACGCATGCTATAGCTGCGTGTTTATACACAGCAAGGCCGTGTCTAAAGGGATAGTCACAGAGGATGGATGCAGTGACCACAGGAACACACACTCAAACATAATATATGGATCATTATGCTATGAGGCCGGGATAAAGCAACTCGCCTTCTGTACAGTGTTTGCTAAAACAGCAGAGAAGTTGGAGTCCCTGGCAATACCCAGACTCCCTCTGTGATCCATCTTCTCATTGACTTCCTCCCATCCTTCTAAACTCTGGGAGATTTCTTGGAGGACTCCATCAAACCAGGAAATCCCACATTGTCCGTTTCAATCTGCTGTATGTGTGTGTGTGTGTGTGAGTGTACTTGGGCTGTACTTGTATTTTCAAACTCCCTGATGTTGGTTGCTGATCTGCTGTATAACCCTTCTCCAACCACCTCACCAGCTCTTTCTCCTTCCCCCTTTCCTTCCCCTCCCTCACTGTTTTTTTCTCTGTCCTCCCCCAGTCCCCCACCTCTCCCTCCCCCTCCCTCCCTCTCTCCCCGTCTCCTGCCCCTCTCTCTCATCCCCTTCTGTTTCTCCTACCTTGCTTTCTCCTCACCACTTGTCTCCCCCGTCCTGCCCTCTCCTACCTCGTCCCCACTGATCTCTCTTTCCTGCCCTTTCCTATCCACCCTCCTCCACCATTCTCTCTCTCTCTCTAGACCCTGAGTTCCACCTTATCCCCTCGCTCTCTCCTCCGCTGCTCTCTGTCCTATCACCCTGCGTACTTTCTTTCTTCCCATTCTTCTCTTGCTCTTTTCTCTCTGGCTCCTTCTATCCCCTTCTCTCCTCTCTCTCCTCCCGTGGTCTACGGAGGCAGGCCTGGCAGCGCATCCCGTTCTTACCCCTGCCGGGTGACTTTGGGCTGGGGGTGATGACCCACAGTGTCTGGCTCTGGGCAGTTCCAAGGTGTGACTCACCAGGATCCTGGACCAACTCCAACTCCTCACCTCTTCTCGCTCTCTTCATAGCGAGCATAGTGGCAGGATTGGCATTTCACTCTTTCCTAGATGGAGTAATGGGTCTTTATGATGTGCAGATAGATAGATGTTCACTCTATTCCACATTCAGTTCATGAGTCTAAACTATGTTCCTGATGTTTGGCTGTTATAATATGTAAAAAGATTTGCCAAAAGCCAAGTAGACAATCCATGTAATAATATAATAATAATAACAACAGCTATGATTGTTTCTGTGTTGTCATGTTAGTGTTTACAAAATGTCCCCTGGCAGAGTTGGTTTTAAACTGGTGTGAATCTGACAACTTGTCTGTGACAACGTGTTGGCAATATCTCACCCTGACTCGGTTTCTGAATTCTACTTCTTAAAGGAGATAAACACAGCAATTACTGATGTTTAGCAAAGCTCTGCCACCACGCTGCTAAAAATATAACTAATTAAGCCCAGAATGACCAGAGCAGTAAGAATCTCAGGAGAGAGTGAGATGGAGAGAGAAAAGATGAGATAGATGGAGGGAAAGAGAGATGGAGACAGAGATAGAGAGAGAGGGAGAGCTATATCACGAGCATGGGAGAAAGAGGAGAGACAGAGATAGAGAGAGAGATGGACAGGGGGGAGGGAGGGGAGGCGCTAATCCTCTCTAATCACAGCTTTGGTGTTTGTCTGTAACTTAATGCAATAATGATACTTTTATATTATCCTTCTAGATGAGAAGATCCCAAGATACACACAGACATATACACCACACACACACTTGAACCTTCCAGTGTGTGAGTGTGTGAGTGTGTGTGTGTGTGTGTGTGTGTGTGAGGGTAGTGTGTGTGATGTGTGTGTGTGTGTCGTGTCCCAGTCTCTGTCTGAGCGGTTAAGGCTGAGATTGCCAATAAATAGTGGCCAGTGGCCTTCAGTGTCGCCACAGGGACAGATTTGTGTCCTGTCGTATGATTGGCCCAGCCAGGAGGAAGAGAAAAAAAGCATCTCATTAATCAGGGAACACTCCCTTTCCTCATTGCAGAGGATGACAGGAGGGTTGCACCGTGTCTTTGTGTATGAGTATGTACATGTGTGTATGTACAAGTTTGTATCTACATGTGTGTATGTATGTACGCAAGTACATGTATGTGTGTGCGGGCACATATGGGTAACGGTTCAGAAGGGGTGTGTATTCTGCGTTCTGTGTGCGTGTGTGTACGTAGGTTTGTGTGTATTTGTTTGTGCTATCAGTTTGTTTGTTATTTCAGTAGATAAAGCTGTGTGTGTTAAGGAGATCTGTGATGACAGGTGAGAGGCTGTGAAAGGCCACACAGGCAGCCATCAGTGATGGCATACACTGGCATACACAGTCCTCTGTGAGAGAGCAGCAGCACTCAGCCATCTTCTGATATACACTCAACAAAATTATAAACGCAACACTTTTGTTTTTGCCCCCATTTATCATGAGCTGAACTCAAAGATCTAAGACTTTCTCTATGTACACAAAAGGCCTATTTCTCTCAAATATTGTTCACAAATCTGTCTAAATCTGTGTTAGTGAGCACTTCTCCTTTGCCGGGATAATCCATCCACCTCACAGGTGTGCCATATCAAGATGCTGATTAGACAGCATGATTATTGCACAGGTGTGCCTTAGGCTGGCCACAATAAAAGGCCACTCTAAAATGTGCAGTTTCACTGTATTGGGGGGGTCAGGGGGGGTCTGAAACACATAATGTTAATCGGACAATGCGTAGCCCTACATAATGTTAACCAGACAATACATAGCCTTACATAATGTTAACCAGACAATACATAGCCCTACATAATGTTAACCAGACAATACATAGCCCTACATAATGTTAACCAGACAATACATAGCCATACACAATGTTACCCTGACAATACATAGTCTTATATAATGTTAACCAGACAATACATAGCCCAACATAATGTTAACCAGACAATACATAGCCCTACATATTGTTAATTAGACAATACATAGCCATAAACAATGTTACCCTGACAATACATAGTCTTATATAATGTGAATTGGACAACACATAGCCCACATAATGTTAACCAGACAATACATAGTCCAACATTATGCTTTGTTTATCTTTCTCCTTCCTTTGTGGTGTGTGTAGCATATGAGGCGTGTGTGTCTGTGTGTTTTTGTGTTTTCTAACAGAAGCAATGTCCACCGTGTGTGTGTGTGAGACAGGAAGTGTGTTATCAGACGGATTGTTATCAGCGGCAGTTTCGAAGTGCCCGGTACTGTCCGGTACTCTAAGCCACCACTGATTACACAATATCACTCGTCTGTCTGGTATATCACCTCTCTATCTGGTATACCACTTGTCTGTCTGGTATGTCTTTTGTCTATCTGGTATATCACCAGTCTGTCTGGTATGCCACCTGTCTGTCTGGTATATCAACAGTCTTTCTGATTTATCACCTATCTGTCTGTTATGTCACCTGTCTGTCTGATATATCACCAGTCTGTCTGTTATGCCACCTGTCTGTCTGGTATATCACCAGTCTGTCTGGTATGCCACCTGTCTGTCTGGTATATCACCAGTCTTTCTGATCTATCACCTATCTGTCTGTTATGTCACCTGTCTGTCTGATACATCACCAGTCTGTCTGTTATGCCACATGTCTGTCTGGTATATCACCAGTCTGTCTGGTATACCACCTGTCTGTCTGGTATATCACCAGTCTTTCTGATTTATCACCTATCTGTCGGTTATGTCACCTGTCTGTCTGATATATCCCCAGTCTTTCTGGTATATAGTATGTCAATTGTGATAGCCCTGCCTTGATCACTAAGCTGTACGAGAGAAAACCACAAGGCAGTTTTATGCAAAACAGCATTCCACCTCTATGATCTATTTCAGGTGAATTCATGATATCTACAATATGGTTCATAGTAAGAGAGGAACTACACATTGAGCTCTCTCTGTCAGTTGAAGAATGATGTTGTTGATATAATGATAGGGCTATTACAATAAACATGATTCTTATCTCCAGCGCTCAATACTGCTCAATGTCTGTGTGAGTGTGTGCGTGTGTGTGTGTGTGTGTGAATGGTGTATTGCGCTCTAGACGCTCCACTTCCTTACATTCCTGTTACATTGCAGTCAGTGTTATTAGCTGAGTGCAGGTGTTATACCTTCAGATCTACGGATGTTAATAATGCACTGTGTGTGTGTGTGTGTGTGTGTGTGCGTTTTCATGCATGCATCCGTTTGTGTGTGTTTAAGGCTCAGTTCAGAGGTGAGGAGGTAACTTAATTAAACCTCTTCTCACGTTTCAGACTCTTCCCTGTGGACACATTTCATGCTGTTGATCATGCTAATGGTTTTCCGAGGTGTTTTCCTTGACATGTGAGTGTTAATAATGTGTTCTGATAACAGCACAATGGGAAGACCTTGTGCAGCAGTTACCTACTCCTCCAACACCCTCTCACTCCCCTCCCACCTACCAAAGAGTATCCAGGTGTAAGTGTGTGTAAGCGTATGTGGGTTTCGCACCTGCTCTGGTCTGCATTCATTCCACCTAGCACCAGGTTTGGGATGGTTTTTTAGGCGGGAACAATGAGATGGTTCAGGTTAGGAATGACTTCTAACAACCTGGGTCACCCCTGCGTCCGCGCGTGATTTGATCAGGATCAGGTTTGTCTTCATGGGGTTTTGGTATATTTCTGTGTGTGTCTATTGCAGAGACTTTGTTTTCTTTAGAAGTGAATATGAATTGGAATTAGGTCTTTGACGTCCAAATGTTTTTCTAAAGTTTTCTTTTCACGTAACCGATTGTTGTTTCATGTTGCCCTGAAGCCACAGAACTCAGCTATAAAAATGGCTTCTCTGTACATAGGAGACCAATCGTGCCTTAAGTAGTCAAAATAAAACATTTCGGCATTCCGACTTGCGATAAAAACAAAATAGGTTATTATTCAACGTTTGGGGGACTTGGACAAGTGTCTTATGTTGCTGAGTCTAAATGTAGTGATCTCCCTGGTGATCTCCATGATGTTTGATGGACACTATCTCCCACTGTGTGGGCGAGAGACAGTGAGACAGAGAGACAGTGAGACAGTGAGACAGAGAGACAGAGAGACAGAGAGACAGAGCTAAAGAAATGTGATGGCTGTGTATTTGAATAAGTTAAGGGAAAGGTGACGCGCTATATTTAAATAAATGAAATATTTATGGGGTCAGCCAATTAAAGCCCAACCAAGAAGTGTCAGAGGGAATCTTGGGAACACATTAGCGATGTGCTAATAAGACAATTTCCATTTGACACACGCAGACCGTGGACAGAGGGCCAGGAGAGGACGGGGTGGCGGGTGGGAGGGGGGCGACCGGCTGCTTCCGCTGGGGTATGTGGGGGCAGGAGGGCCACAGAGTAACCATGGAGGGGGTCCAGAAGAAGGGCCATGGATTAGGACACGGGGGCCATTTTGACTGGTACAGTATGTTTCTGATGAGACTGGAGAGAGAGAGGAGTATTTCTTCGCCTTACTCACTGGAGATTATACTGGGAGGGGGGTGGAGGGCGGAGAGAGTGGGGGGAGAGGGGGAGGAGGTATGGGGGTAATCAGTGTTCCACTGTAGTGTGGTGTCAGGGTCACTGAGCACCCCACTTAGGGAGTGACAAAATGCAAGCGTTGTTCCCCAATTTGTTTTACACGCCCAAACACGCATGTGCACATGCATTCTCTTTATCGCGCTTTCCGTTTCACTCGCGCTCCCCCTCTGTCTCTCGCTTTCTTTCTTCTTTTCTTTCTTTCGCTCTCCCGTTCTCTATCTCTTTCTTTCTCCCTGATCCTGTCTGAATGTGGATCGGTGTAATTCATCAGGGAAGTCCAGGTGAGTGTGTGTTCAGCGCTGTGTGAGTACGATGCGCACGCACGCACACAGCGCGCCCACACACCACACACTGCAATCAGCAGCACTTCTGGCAAATACACGAGTAGACCAATCACTAAGTTGGAGATAATGAATAGTTCTTAGAAAACAACTTTAGTGGACCATACTTAAATATTAAATATTAAAACGGAAACACTTTGAAGGAATTGGAGAGGAGATCTGGTTTGACTGGACTAAATCTGCTGAGTCATCATTGGAACACCGTACGGACCAGGAAGAAGCCCCCACCGTTGCTGAGTCTCTTTCACTCCCATCACCTGGGTTTACTCTCATCAGTCCTTATTCACCCCAGCCCTGTCTCTGAGTTCCAAGGAAAGGACACCCATTACAGTGGAAAAACAAACAGTAGAGAGAAATGAAAAGAGGCCCTGTACCTGGTCATTCCGGCTCTCTCTCTCTCATCTGCCTCTGAATAATAACAGTAGTGTTTTCTGTTGGGGCTGGTGGGGTGTCAGCTAGATGTTTTTTCGCTGATGCCGGAAGACTTTATGCCGGATCAGAGTAAGCAGAGTAAGGGACTGGCGTGTCTGTGTGTGTGAGTGGAGTGCGTGTTAAGTGTGTGCGTTTGTGTTCGATAGTTGCTTATGTGTATCTTTCTGCATTGGTGTAGCTGTCCCCTCACAAAGTCTCAGGCACTCTCTCTTTTCTCTTACCCTCCCTCACCACTCTCCTGTTCTCCGTGTCTTTCTTCCTATTTGTTCTGTCCCACCATGTCTCCTTTACATCAGACAATAACAATGCAGTGTAACTGCATTTTGTTGTACTCTACTTGTACTCGTTCAATGACAATGAAGTTGAATCTAATCTAATGTGACACACTCTGACTGGGATCACATTGTGTTACGCAATTGCAGTACTACTAGTCTTATTGAATGTAAAATGTCTGTATTGTAATTAATCTTATTTAATGAAATAGGATTTATCCTACTGAGAGTGACTTAATAGTAATTACAAATCGTGTGTTTTGAACGCAGATTGGCTGATAGCTGTGGTATTTCTAAGCAATAAGGAATGAGAGGGTGTGATACATGGCCAAAATCTGTTCTGGATACAGCACTTAGCTGTGGTAAATTGGCAGTATATCGCAACCCCCCCCCCCCCACACACACACACCCCCAAGATGCCTTATTGCTCTAATAAACCAGTTACCAACCCGAATAGAGCAGTAAGAAGTGATATTATGTCATACCTGTGATATACGGTCATATATAACATGGCTATCAGCATTCAGGATTCAAAACACCTGGTTGATAAGAGACTATATGGATCGGATATGACATCATATCACCTTTTACTGCTTCAATTGCATTTGTAACTGGTTTAAAAGAGCAACAAGGCATCTTGGGAATTTGTGGTATATCACACCCACCTGTGCCTTTCTTAAATACCCAATTGACAATTTCTACACACACCCACGTACACACGCACACACATACCTGCGCACGCGCACACACACAGTGACACACACACTCACCTACTCACAAGCACTGCTAGTCACAGGGCAATCAACAGTGTAGCGATTATTAATGAGCAGGAATCAAGCCATTCATATTTAAGGAGTGTCACTGGGGCCGTCAACATGACAGCCAGCACTGATACACTCAGTGTGTGTGTGTGTGTGTGGGTGTGTGTTTGTGCATGTTTGTTGTGGGTGTGCAGTGGAGGGACAGCGAGGCAATTTTCACAGGAAGCCTACTCCATTACAATAAGATAGAGAGAGATGGATGGAGACACTCCTTTTACAGGGGAACACACACACACACACACAGAAAAAACAGTAAGGAAAGGAGAATGAGAAGGAATGTGATTTCCTGTCTACCCTGGCCGTTTGGTTCCAGTGCTGTGGAGGATGGAAGGGATGAGAAACCGAGAGGATATCTCATGACATCACTGGATATAGGATGGATGGATATCTCATGACATCACTGGATATAGGATGGATGGATATCTCATGACATCACTGGAAATAGGATGGATGGATATCTCATGACATCACTGGATATAGGATGGATGGATATCTCATGACATCACTGGATATAGGATGGATGGATATCTCATGACATCACTGGATATAGGATGGATAGATATCTCATGACAACACTGGGTATAGGATGGATAGATATCTCATGACATCACTGCGTACAGGCTGGATGGATATCTCATGACATCACTGGGTACAGGTTGGATGGATATCTCATGACATCACTGGGTATAGGATGGATGGATATCTCATGACAACATTGGGTATAGGATGGATGGATATCTCATGACAACATTGGGTACAGGCTGGATGGATATTTCATGACATCACTGGGTATAGGATGGATGGATATCTCATGACAACATTGGGTATAGGATGGATGGAACTCTCATGATATCACTGGGTATAGGATGGATGGATATCTCATGACAACATTGGGTATAGGATGGATGGATATCTCATGACAACATTGGGTATAGGATGGATGGACATCTCATGACAACATTGGGTATAGGATGGATGGACATCTCATGACAACATTGGGTATAGGATGGATGGAACTCTCATGATATCACTGGGTACAGGATGTGCATGGAAGCCTCTTGTTTGTGTGTCTGTGTTGATTTATGTGTGTGTGTCCTGTCTTCCTTTAATAAACTCTGTAGGGGATTACCAACAGCTGGTCCATATCTTCTCCTCCACAGTGGTTGAACTAGACTAACTACACACAGGGGGGTTAGTGTGAGTACAGTCTACTGATGGAGGGCGGTGTATGGGTAGCAGGGTGGGAACTGAGGGCCCTCCCCTTTCTTAACTGGTTGCTCATGATTTTTCAGATCCTAACAATGACCTTTCACCTCTGCGGTCGATGTACTCTTACTTGCTGTATTTTTTCTGTCCTTCCATCTCTTGCTCTCTACTCACCTTTCTGTTTTCCCCTCTCCCTCCCCGGCAGTCTCTCTTCCTCTCTCCCTCCCAGGCAGCCTCTCTTCCTCTCTCCCTCCCAGGCTTTCTCTCTTCCTCTCTCCCTCCCAGGCAGCCTCTCTTTCTCTCTCCCTCCCCGCAGCCGCTCTTCCTCTCTCCCTCCCCGGCAGCCTCTCTTCCTCTCTCCCTCCCCGGCATGTCACTCCCTCTCTCCCACCCTCTCTCCGCCTATAAGGATTAGTAGGTATTAGGTGTGCAACGGACCATGGAAAATGAAACAGTGTTTAGTGTCAGATCCAAATGGGGCAAAACGTCCCTTTAATAAGTATCTTATTGAATTTGGTGTAGGAGAGATAAAGGCCCTGTGTCCCTCCTATCCCCTCCTCTGTCCTCTTCTGTTGTATCCATCTAATCACAGCGTTTCTGTAGTTGCCATGCATAACCAGTTGTGTTGCATTCTATTGTAGAGTATTCCAGTGTTCAGATGTGTTGCATTCTACTGTAGAGTATTCTAGTGTTCATTTGTGTTGCATTCTAGTGTAATGTATTCTATTGTTCAGTTGTGTTGCATTCTACTGTATTCTAGTGTTCAGTTGTGTTGCATTCTAGTGGTGTGTATTCTATTGTTCAGTTGTGTTGCACTCTACTGTATTCTAGTGCTCAGTTGTGTTGCATTCTAGTGTAGTGTATTCTAGTGCTCAGTTGTGTTGCATTCTAGTGTAGAGTATTCTAGTGTTCATTTGTGTTGCATTCTAGTGTAGAGTATTCTAGTGTTCATTTGTGTTGCCTTCTACAGTAGAGTACTCTAGTGTTTGATTGTGTTGCATTCTAGTGTAGAGTATTCTAGTGTTGTGCTGTATTATACAGTAGAATATTTTGTTGTGCTGTATTCTACAGTAGAATATTTTGTTGTGCTGTATCATTCTAAAATGTTTCTTTTAATTTAACAGACGCTTTTATATAAAGCAACTTACAGTATTAAGTGCATATATTTTCATACATTTTCATCCTCATTCTAGTGTTCAGCTGTGTTATTTTCTATTGTATTCTAATGTGTTTTCTAGAGTTAAGTATTCTATTGTTTAAATGTTATGTGTTATGTTAAATATTCTTGTATTCAATCGAGAAAGCTGAGAAATGTAAGAAAGTACTCCAGTGTTTAGTGGTGCATCTATAGCAGCTATATATTTAGAGCCTATTCAAATTGACAATAATTATTGGGATGACATGTTGATTAAAATAACATTTCATTAATATGTATAATATAACATACTGCTCAGATGGAAAGCTTCAAACAACCGACTCAGGCGGCCCAAGACACAGCATGGCAGTTGTCTCTTTCATATGAATGCTAGAACAAAAACAACCAAGTAAATATCAAGTGCCTTGTGAAAATTCTACTCACATTTGCTGTGGCAACGTTTTGCATTGACAGAACTTGGCGACAGGGGGAACACTTGGTCACTGTAAGGACTCCTCGCCAGATTTTAGAGCCCTGGTGTGCGTTTTATTAAGGGAGAGGGTAAAGGAGGATGACATCAAAAACAAATAACCAACCTTTCTCCTGGGGTGGATGCACGGCCTTCGGTCTGGCCTCCCTGCGGTGATTTGAGATATGGGTACAGGTGGGTGTAGCTGTGGCAGCCTCTCCACCCTTCACCTCCTGGAGTTCTTCCTCCCTCCTCAGACGGCATGGCTTGGGTTCGCTGTCCCTCTGATCTCTGTAGCTGCTGCTTCCACCTCAGTTCTCAGCTTTTCCCACTCTATCTGCTGTGGCTCTTTTTGCCGCTTCTCCTTCTGCTTGAGTCTCAGCCCTGAGTCCTTCGGAGCAGCTTAAATACCTCCCCAGACGAGTCCCAATCGGACGTTTCCAGAAGGTGCCTGTTTTCTACGTAGGTGTGATGCTGAATCACCTTGACCCCGTCAAAATATTACCTCAGATAATGTGCTCATGCAATGTATTCGTACTGCTGTGTTCGGTGCTATAGCGATTTAGATTTGCACACGTTTGTTTTAAAAAAGGTCTTATAGCCGATGTAAATCTAGCAACAAGTCATGTCAATCTCAATGAAACTATTGTAGTGTGAATGGGCCCTTAGTATTCTTGTGTTGGGTGAACATCTGGTTTGTTGACAGTGATGAGATTACAGTGATGAGGGGAAGAGATATTAGCTGCTATTAGATGCTGCAGTATATAGTTACATATTTCCCCGGAACAGAAATGAACGGAAGATGGCTCATTGATTAACCTTGTTGCTTCCCAATGGAACGCCGGGGCTACCCAGTAATAGAAATAGAAGAATGAATAGGTTGGAAGCAGAGGTAAGAGGTTGGAACCCACTGAAGGTATTGAGAGACTATGTGAACTAACCACACACATTCAGGTTACAAGGCATGCTTACACATTAACAAATACACACGCACACACAAACAAAAACACAAACACGCACACACACTATCACACACTCTCAAACACACACACACACACACACACACACGACTGGAGGAGAGCGGTGTTTCATTATGGGGTATGATTACAGTTCTATTAGTTTGACTCTGGCAAGGTTCCATGTTCAAGGCGTTATGATTGAGAATGATGAATGTGGAATGTAATTGTTTTAAATTGATAATTGCTCTGAAGGACTAAGTTATGAAATGCTGCCAATTAGCCACACGGATAGCTCTTTATTTATTCTGCTTTGGCAGTCTCTAAAACGTGATGCTTCAAAACAAAAGGTCTTTCTACTTAATTATTTTGGTGTTGAAAGAATGGCCATAATAAAACACTTCTCTTTTATTCTCACTCTTATAATCCAATTTCAATGAATATTCTTCAGTAGACTTAATCCTCATTGTTTTGGAAAACAGACATTCATCTTGATTAAAATACAGTCTCCATTAACATTCTGCAACGTGTCCACAGGGTCATGGGTTAGACTGGATCATGAGTGGATCATGGCTTATGGGCTTTCATAAATCATACGTGCTGAAGCTTGTTCTCCATTTATGGCAATACAGCGCGTATGGCTGGGCTGGGTGTGGAGTGGCTGGAGAGAGAGGAGAGAACATTTACATACATATTGTATCACACCTCGAGATCGGAGTCTCTCTCTCTCTCCCCCTGCTCTCTCTCCCTTGGCTCTTTCTCCTCTCTCTCTCTCTCTGCTCTCTCTCATTCTAGCTCCATCTCGTTCTTCATATCTGCCATCCATAAAGCTTCTAAAGAACACTTAATGAAATGAGGAAATGACCAGAGGAGACTGGAGAACAGAAGTGTCCCCTGTGTCCTCTGTTCTTTCAAATGCTGATGTTGAAACACTCTGGTCTGGCTAGAGGGATTCAGACTTGTTGATTGGTTATGTAACAGTTCAGTGTGTGTGTCTCTGCCTGTGTGTGTGAGTGTGTGTGTTAGTGTTATAAAACTATACTGGTCAAACCCAACATGGTCTGACCTTTTAGTGTGTCCCTGTCTCGGCAGTCCTGAGTTAAACGGTGCTGCTATATGTAGCGTTATAAAGAGCAGAGGGGCTTCTACAGAGATAACAGCCTGGCAGAATGATGTCACCTGTCAGTTTGTGGGATGGGACAATGAAAAGACATATAGCATCCAGAGCTCTGTACAGTCATGGACCTTGCTTCTCTCTCATTCTTTTTCTCCCTTTCTCTCTCTGCCTCCCTCCATCTTTCTCTTGCTTCTTCTGTCCAGCGTGTCTCTGATGGTGACACAGTGATCAGGTTGACAGATGTCTGTGGCTGGCTGTCATAATAACTCAACAGTAACTCCCAGGTGGCCCCTCCTTAGCACCACTCTGTCAGAAGAGGACAGGACCCACGCGTGTGTGCGTGTGTGTGCGTGTGTGTGTGTGTGTGTGTGTGTGTGTGTGTGTGTGTGTGTGTGTGTTTTTTTTGAGGTTATTCATCTCTACAGATAAGGAGGGGTGTCCAAATTAAAATGTACTGCTTTTCAAATAAATTAGTGCAAACACACACGCATACAAACACACACACATGGAAACACAAACACCTCTCGTCCATACTCGTCTGCCAGGGTAGCAGTACCTTTTATCCCCCTTGCAGTGACTGGAATACACACACATACATAAACTGAGAAACACACTCACACACAGAGAAATCCAAACACATTCACTAACACAGAGAAACACAAAGACATATATAGCAAAACAAAGAAATACACAGAGAAAGACACAGGCAAACACAGAGAAACGCACACACAGAGAAATACAAACACAGAGAAACACAAACACATACACAGAGAAACACAAACACAGAGAAACACAAACACATGCAAAGAGAAACACACAAACAGAGACATACCTACACATACACAGAGAAACACACAAACAGAACACAAACACAAAAACAGACATACACCCAGCAAACATAGACAAATACACATACACACACACACACACACAAACACACACATACATGTAGAACACACACAGACACAGAGCAAAGCACACACATGCACAGAGAAAAACACTCACAGGCACATGGAAACATACAGACACACATAGTGTATGGTTGACAGATACACACAGAGACTGAGATACACACACACGCACACTGACACAGAGAAAAACACAAACAGACACAGAGAAATGCACACACATACACAGAGAATCACACACACACACACACACATACAGAAAGACTTAGAGAAACACACACACACACATCCGTGGGCGAGGAATGTGATGGTGACCTGTGAGAGATGGAGCTGTCTGGCTGTGGACGGTGGTGGGATCATTCTCCCATCTCTTCTGCGGGGGCGAATGGGAGGCAGCAGGGTGTTTGTGTTCCCTTTACTCCCTTCCTTACTGTTGGAGGAACATTTTATCCAACGTTTTATTTCACGAGAGAATTTGATGGTCCTTCTGAATTGTGTCCCTCTTGGACTGCAAATCTTACGAAAAGCAGGATAAAAGTAGGAAACTCTTGATTAATCTATCAAAGAAATGTATTTTATAAAGCTCTGGTTACATCAACATTTTTACAGAGTGCTTACACAGATATTTAGCCTAAAACCCGATCGAGCAGACAATGTGAAGCACAGTGGCAAGAGCAAACACAATGGTCAGAAGAGGCAGGGACATTTGCAGAAGCCTTGAGATGGACTGTGCTCTGGGGGTAGGCCACTCTACATCTGGCTGTTCCCTGTGGAGATTGTAAGAATACATGGCTGCTTAAGGCCAAGTCATTAATCAAGATATTAAAATGTTCGGATAACCAGCAGGTTAAAATAGACCTACTCCTCTGGAGAAAATGTAAATTGGCTTTTTCATATTTAGGTGTTAGAAGTTTGTGACAAAAATTGTACCACAAACAGGTATGCAGTGAGCGGAGAGCTTGGAGTGGTCAGGTCAGGTATTCCTGTGGCTTGGCCCAAGGGCCACCATGTCCGTCTGGAATGAGAGGAAGAGAGAGAGGGAGTAAAGAGAGAAGAATCAGAGGAAGTACACCTGTGAGCAAACAGGACACCAGGTAAGACAGGACAAATGAAACCTTAACAAACCCAGATGGGGTTTCCTGATTGGTCAGACCACAAGTATCTAGCAGATGGACACCACAAAACAGAACTGTGCTTAAAAGTTGACATTAAAGTACACCCTTGTCCTTTTCAAAGGATCTCCTAGAGACAAGATGCTGATGGAGAACTTTATTTCATTTCGGAAAAAAAATATTTCAAGTGCTGTTTGCCCCTAATACATGTGTTTCCGACCAATGAATAACCAGGAAGTGGTGCCCTGCTAACAAATGATAAAATAATATTGCATCCATGTTCTCTGTGTCATAACTAAATTCATAAAAACTATGACAATGTCAGAGGACACTTCACACACAGTTGTGTGCCTGATTTACTTGATGCACGTAAAATCTTATTTGATTCAGGTTTTACATATTATGACCAATCAGTGTAAAATAATGCATTATGGTTTTGTCTTGTAGATCATGTTGAATAATCCAGTATGTGGCAGGTCCTGGATCACTAGTCTATTCCGAGATGTTCTGTAAATACCAGCCCTGATCGTTACATAACCATGCACGCAGTGTATTGGAACTAAGTATTTACAGCAGCAACTTTAATGGAATAAATTGTCATCTGGATAAACCTAATTAATGGAACAATACAAGCAAAATCACTGATCTGTTTTACCATAGGGATCAGCAGATCAAATAAATGAAATGGGGGAGTATTTAAGTGAATCATTAGGAAACCACTTCATAAAATTTGTTATAAAATAAAGTCGAATTTATGTTTGAGATTTTAATAATTCACATTGCGGGGGGGGGGGGGGCGCTTTGGGAGTTACATTCATGTAAAATTAGATTGCTGATTAAGTGACTAAATAATTAAACCTCTAAGAGGAGGCAAAGCAGAGTTCAACATGTGCCCCATCAGATCCTCTTGGTCTTATAGGAACAGGTTCTCCATGCTGTGGTCTGTGTTAATGAGCGGCCGCTTGGTGTCAGTGCCGTGACATCTTTCCTGACCTTATGGTGCGCTGCTACACGTCCAGATGCTAGCAGGCTTTTAACGCGCTGTCTTCCGTGCCACTCATCACCTTGACGACCTATAAACCTGTCGCCTAAGAGACAAACTGTCTATGGCTTGAGATATGTGGCCAAGGTGTGTGTTTGTAAGCAAAGTAGTCTGTCTGTGTGTATGTGTGGGCGGGATGCATTCCTCAGGACTGGGTGAACAGAAACCATAGATAACTTGTGGGATTTCTATCAATGTGCCTCGGGCAGGTAAATGATACTACTGTAGTCTGTCTGTTATCAACACCGTGGTACTCCACTGTCTACAGCAAATCACCTTCTACTGGCAGCACTGTTCAGTGATCTAAAGATAGTGCACAAACACACACGCACACAAACACTCACACTTAATAGCTGTGTGCCATAGACAGTGGTTGTAACCTTCCCATCTTCACAGAAAGGCTGTCACTATGCACCTACAATGTAATTATTGGGACAGTAAACAGTTGTCTTATTATTCTAAGAGTTTGGAAACCTCCTGTGAGGTGTATATACTCAGCTTTTATTTAAAAGCACTTGTGTACATGTTGATTTTACTATTTCCAAATGACAGCACTTTTTTTTATAATTCATCCCCTTTTTCAGGGTAGCAAAATGTAACGGGCCAACTTAAACTCATAATCTGTACTTTGTTGCATATCCTTTGCATGCAACAACTGCCTGAAGTCTGTGACCCTTTGGCCCCAGCTGACACTGATCTTTAAAAAGGTCTGCGTAGTTAAGTTTCACCTCAGGGCAAATGAAAGACGTGTGCAAGTTCAGTGGCAGCCGTTCATGCCGTTCAAGTCATCCCAGCTTCTTCATTATGTTTCACAGATCACCTGTTATGCTGTGGGGGGGGGGGTTGCTTTTTCCGCTGCACTTGTCGTCAATGGTACAATTTCTCATCGGGCTGCAGTACATTTCTCACTTTTAGGTATTAGTTGGAAAAGTGGAAACCTAGCTGCTCTGTTCTTGAGAGGAACTAGGGGCTTGAACCTTGGAAGCTAGCCTTATGCACTGGACATTCATTGCACAGGTCTTCCTTGGGCAACCAGGCCATTTACGTTTGTCGATCTCACTGGTGCTTTCCTTCTGACACGTGACGCCCCAAACCAAAATGATTGACACCCATTTGCTTGACCAACACCAATAGCAGACCCCAAAGGCAAATGCAAAGCTTTAGATCAAGACTACTGTCCTATTTCCGCACAAATGATGTGATGGAAAATGACTAACTTACAAACCAGAATGTGTAGGAATGTGTTGCCATCATTTGGCTTTATTTCAGAAGTGGATAATCTATCTTCACCGATTGCCTTCCAAAAACAACCACTTAGTTTGACTCACGTGTTTATTAAAGTTGATGTTTTGATGTGGATTAAACACACTGAATCTGCAATTACATGAAAAGAGAGATGAGAAATCTCTTGGGTGTTAATATTCTAGACAACATCAATCATGAATTCATTCTGGTACCTAAGAAGGAGACTGGTGAATAGAGAGCAATTTTACGCTAATCTATTTAATTACATACACTGATTAACTAAGGCACTAAGGCCACTGAGAGGTGAAGCGAATAAAGTTGATCATCTCCTAACAAGGGCACATGTCGTAGTCTGGGTAGATAAGGTGGTAAGCAACATAGTCAACATGTTGGATGCAGGAGAAATAGTCAGGAGTAAAGACCTGAGCGACTTTGACAAAGGCCAAATTATGGCCAGACAATTGACCAGGTTTGTGGGGCGCTCCCGGTCAGCAGTGGTGCGTACCTACCGACAGGGGTCCGAGGAGGGACAAATCACAAATTGGCAACAAGGTTGGAAGCCCAAGACTCATCGATGCGCATGAGCATCTAACGCTATCCCGTTTGGTCCAAACCGACAGAAGATCTACTGTGGCAGGAGTCATAGAAAATGTTAATGATGGTTACGAGGGGAATGTGTCACAACACACAGTGCATAGCACCCTGCTGTGTATGGGCTGCTTAGACACAGACTGTTCAGAGTGATGACCCTTGTCAACTGTCGAAATGGGCACGCAAGCATCAGAACTGGACCTTAGAGCAGTAGAAGAAGGTTGTCTGGTCCGATGAGTCAAATGTTCTTAGACGTGGACAGCCAGGTACGCGTGCGCTGTTTACCTGGGGATATGATGGTACCAAGGTGCACTGTGGAAAGACTACAAGCCGGTGGAGGGAGTGCAATGTTCTGATGGGAATCACTGGGTCCGTTAGTCACTGGGCCTTCAAATTCCCCAGATCTCAGTCCAATGTGCTGGGATGTGCTTGACCACAGGACACCTTCAGAGGTCTAGTAGAGTCCATGCCACAGCGGGTCGGACCAACAGCATATTAGACAGGTGGTCATTATGTTTAGGCTTATCAGTATATACATCACTTGTAGTTTTCAAAAATGATTATTCAGTCAAAACTCTAACAAAACATAAAATGGCCTTGTATGATTTAAAAATGCATATAACATAAAACATTTAAAAAAACAGCGTCCCTCATTAGCCAACCTTCTGTGTATTATAATACAGTACATTTTTTATGGATTTTTAAATATGCATCTTTTATCAGAACTGTGTTCCATAAATTTTGATAACTGCTGCAACACGCAAATACAAACACACGTAGTCGCACACAAGCACACACACACACACAGACGTACAAGCACACACACACACACACTCACACAGACGTACACACACATACACACACAAACACTTCCAAACAAGAAACAACAGAAATACTTATTGTCTAAGGTCATTGCCACCTGAACATTTTCAAGCGCTCTCCAGAGAACAGAGAAAACTTCCACACTCTGCCCTGGCAACGAGTCTGCCTTAGCAATGACGGCTCAATATTTGGACTGCTTTCGGCTGAATTTATCACCACTATTCCACTCCTAGCCTCCGCACTCTTTCTGTAACTCACTCACTCCTTCTCACTCCCTCTCTCCTTTTTCTCTGTCACCCCCTCCCCTCCCACTTGTTCTCCACCTCCCTTCTACTTTTTCGCCCGTCCCTCTCTCTCTTCTGCAGGCACTCAGACATTCTTGACATTTGGAAAGGTTGAAAGACAGAGCACCTTTGTCTCCTAATAAGGGCCGGCTCTCCACCACCTGAATGTGAAGTCCTGTGGGGAGATAGAGGGGAGAGAGTAGGGAAGCATAGGGTTGAAATGGGGTGGGGGGTGGGGGGGCTGAGAGAGGTCATATGTTTTTGTCGCACGGGTAAAAGGGAGGTGGAGGCAGTGGGATGTTTAGGAAATGGCAGGTGGGGGCTGGTAGACTGATCTCTACATTTTCATTGGTCCCACCTTGTGTCGCTTCAGCCATGAAACGTAAAAACAACAGGGCGGTCAAAGTTAACACGTGCAATTTATTTTAAATACTTAATGCCGTTACATTTTTTGTCGCCTTTAACGCATTTTTTATTTTGGAGCCTCAGAGCTATCCATAGCTAGAGGCTGCCTTTAGCGTTAGCAATCAGAATCACACATACTTATTGTTTTCCAGTAACTTTATGGGCAGTTGACTTGACATGAACGCTTCACAGGGATTATTTTTTTTTTATTCACTGGAAAGTAGGTGAATTTATTTGGTGAACCGTGTTTACTCTGCGCTAGTAAACAACTGCCTAACAACGCAATAGCAGGCTACATATCCGTTAGTACAATGGATGTGAGGAAAGTGGAATATCTCTCCTCGCACCCCATTCTCACTACTGAAACCCATTAAATGAGAATGCTAGCATGTCTCTCTTAACTCTGTTGGGTGAATCCAACTGTTAACACTTTGCTTGTAGCATGGTAAATTGTCATTATTTATTGTTTTTGTTAATCTAAGCTAAACATTAATGTTTCCACCAAACCATCAAACCAACTTCTCGAGCCACCATGACTAGCTTATGCCATTACCTGTTCAAGTAGTCTACCTTATGCATTTAATTGAATTTGGGAATCATTAAATAGAGACACAAGTATTTGGTTGTGGCTAACCATCTTTCAGGAAATCTAATGTTTACAGTCCCCCACGTGAACCCCATTCTAACCTTGACCAGCTTAGGTGATTCAGTGGGTTAAATGCCTGCACACCCTGCAGCTCTCCAGATAAGAGAGGCTAACACGTGTTTTATAAAGTAGCCTGACGTAGCAGTTATTTTCCTGGGTGTGGAAACAGATAGTAGAGCTATGGGATCACAGACCAGATTGACATGGGCTATGTTTAGATGCGTTTGGACTGTTATTCTGGTAAGTTATAGACTGGCGTTGTGGAATATTAAACTAAACTAAATTCCAAATCAAGCGCTGTCCATAGTCTACAGTATGTCTTTAACATATTGCACTGTTTTTTAAACCGAAAATCGTGTATTTGGGGTGAAATTTTAACACATTCTAAGATTACGATAAGCCATGATTAACTACAGAAGATTATGCGATTAATCGCGATTCATTATTTTAACAGCCCAGTTTGACAGCCCTAAAAGAAAGTTTTCACAGCACCTGCCTCAGGAACGATGGAGGGAAAATGGAAGAGAAAGTGAACAATAAAAAGGACCACATGAACACTATCAGTCTCATTTCATTTCATGCAAGTTTTGTAGTTTCCCTCAATTTTTTTTTACTATAGTTAAGACAAGCCAGATTTAGTGAATCTTCTTGTCTGACTACAGCACTGTTGCTTCTTCACAATGCTTTTATTTTTTGGCATCCTCATAAAAAGATGAACGGATTAAAAATGCTACTTTCTCTCGCTTTGCTCTTATGTAACCAGAGGTAAAAATATCTAAACTGAACTTACCTTTAAAAAACAGATTGTGTGATTTGTTGAAAAGGACTTGTTCATCATTAGGGAAGAAAACGTGCTGGGGTTAATCTGAAGAACAGGGTCCTTCAATTCTGCATATTTATTATTTTTTGCTGAAAGAAATGATACAACACATGATAGACATAGACACATGACAACTATGGCATCTGCTGTTTTCTTTATAACACCCATGGTTGTTTAAAAAGACTGGTCACATTTAATTATCATTTCCCTCTGCAGATTTCCCCTCAACTTTCACTGAAGTAATGAGAGAACATTCTCAACACGGCCTGTCAGTCACATGTAGCTTCGACTGGGCCTTATTCCACAGACTTCTAGGATCTTTCTCCTAGCGACTCTGGAGCCAATATTAGCCGTGCGGCGCGTTGTTTTACCCATGAGCCGGTTGCCTAGGTAACGTTGCATAAGAGGAGCGGGCAGGAAAGGATGCCCCTTGCTGATTGGGAGACGGGAGACTAGGTGGCAGATCTACCCAGCAGCCTCCTTGCTCTCTCTCTCTCACTCTGTCTCTCTCTCTTTCTCTCTCCCTATCACGGTAGTTTCCCCCGACTCATACTTTGTATGGCTAACACACAATGATCATAGGTGTTAAACTAGGATGGATGTGGGTGTAGCAGGTCACCAATCCCATGTCTCCGTACATGTTGGGTTTGACCATAGTTTGTATGTATTTGTCAAAGTCATATAAATATATATATATAAACATATAAACGTGACTCACATTGTGCTGTATAGATCACTGGTTCTCAAACCAGACGGGCTCCATGATCTCATTGTTCAACAAGTTAAAAGGGAGGAATGAAACTACAATTAGAATCACACTACAACTGACTACTACTTATCCACATAGTGATTTTGGGACTCACAGTACTCCAGTAATCACGTTTTCAGGGTGATACTTGTTGCATTCTCCCAAAATGGTTTTTGAATTGTCCTTCCCAGGGTCTAAGACTTGATCATTTAGCACTGCTAAAGTCAACCCTTGACACTGCCTCTTCTTGTGCCTTTGTCAGAGAGCTATTCAATCCAAATTTCCGACTCCCATTACATCCTGCTTGCTTCTGTTTATTAAAACAGTCGCTTTGCAACTACCAGTTCAACCTTTTTCGCCAGAATGAATACATTCCAGATGTACACCTGTTTGACACTACTAGCAAGGCTTGCCGTTAAGGCGGTACTTCTCACCTCTCAGTCTGGGATAATGTGATGTGCTGTCACTGTACACTAACTGCAGTCACGGCGCCAGGATTTTTTCTCTCCCAGTGCTAAGGGGGAGCTTGACCAATATCTGGGGGTGCTAACAGAATGGCTGGTTATTAACTTTTACATTTTTCTTTATTAACAAATAAAAAACACTAAAACGCTTAAGGGGGATTAACTGGGACAATGCAGATTTGTGACATAGCTATAGCGCCCCCTAGCCCCAGTGTAGCGTCGTGCTTGACTAACTGTCCCCCTGAAGCAGGGCTGGACAATATGAATGAAAAATAATATGGTAGTTTTGGAATTGTGGACACTAATGGTATCTCTTCACAATTGTCTTTTCCAACAACGTTGCGCTTCACATCGATGCTGAAATCCATGCTGTTGCCTACCATGGTACATTCACTATGACCAAATCCATACTGTGACACATATTTCTATCAGGATAGTTTTAATACAATCTATACCGCCCACCAACAGACCCCAACACTATCCATCATACAGATCTGGTACATGCCATCACAGAAGGATCATCTAAGATGTGAAAGTTTAGAAGGATATGCATGCACTGTTAAACCTCTAATCATTCAACTTAAAAGCCAGTGTGGCTCTGAATGTGTTTCTCCATATATGGCATCATATGTATGCAAATGTTGCACATGCACAGTATGGCTTTGCACATGGTTGACTATACGTCACAAGATGACACATTTGTGGAGAAGTTATTGCATGTGAACAGCGGTTAGGCAATACATAAAGAACACATTGCCTCATATGTCTAGGCCGATAAACAGAACATCTGACAAAACGTCTTGGCGATTGCCTTGGTACTGTTATCCGAGTGCATGATCTTCACTTGTCCTTTGCAGGACACAAACTGGCTGGGTCATTATTATTATTGTTATTATTGGGTAGGAGCATTGGGTTGAGTTTGTTAGTATCACTGTTCCGTTTCACGTTGTTTCCCTTCAGGAGGTTGGAGATCTCCTCAGGAAGTCTTCTTCTGGCAGTAGCAGAAGATTTCCAACTTAGCTTCCTTGATCCACAGTGATGCTAATATTGCCAAGTGCTTTGAAGCTTTGCATTTCTTGGTCCAACACATGTCTGTGTTAAGGACAGGTTTGCTTCCAGTGTCTCAAATCAAAGAAAGAAAGAAAGCTATACAAAAACAGCAACATCCCTTGACCCACACCAAAGTCATTCTTCCTACACAAACAGTGACATGATCAGTGGCATGATATGATCAGCGCTACAAAACTACTAGCAACTTTGACTCCAGCAGTCCACCTATATTGCAGCTTGAAACACAATGGAGTGCTTTCCCGCAACCAAAACATAAGCCACTAAATCACCTGATCCATGCCACCCAAAGACACAATGGAAAATGTTAACTCATAAGTATTTTGGTTAATACACTTTCCACATCCATGCAACGACTTCATACGATGACTCCTTTGGGAAAAGTGTTCCATGATCGGGTGTACTGTATCCACCGCTTCTTCTGCTGTCAAGATATTCATCACTGCAGTTCTCTTTTCTTTTTTACCAGACAGTTGTCCATGGTAATCTTTCCAGGGGGTTTAGGATATGCTGGCCAAATATCCAGGCTTTGTTCTATATTATAGATTCCACCTTAAGTCCTCTAGAAACATTGATCAGCTGGATTTCAGGAAGTATTAACACACCTCCATTGAGACAAGTCTGATGATGCACCTGGAGTCACTGTTTCGTGGTGTGGAGCAGAGCATCAACCAGACCCGAGCCCAGAGACAACGGAGACAAGTTCAGACCTAGCAGTCTTGTTTTTGGTGCACTTTAACACAACTATTGTCCAAAAGAAGGTGCAGCTCTCTATTTAGCATCAATGTTCCTGCTTCAGTGGCTGAAGTGAGCTCCCTACGAGGTATGGTGATGGTTTTGCGTGGAGCAACTCTGGCCTTTCCCATTTAAAAGGCCCAGTGTTGTTAGGTGATGTATGTTCCATTGTAACCATATCCCTCCTCATTGGCAGCTGAGACATGATGCAACTCTAAGCCTCTAGGTTTGACACACCCTTAAACTTCAAAATCTTTCAACTTTTGGAGCATCCTCGTTCCAACCACTGCTCAGCAAGTGATGCCAGTACAGTGTCATCACAGCCTATTTTCATTCTTCAAAGCTCTCTGGATTTTCTTCACAGGCAGAACTACATGATGCTGAAATTATACTTCTGCTGGAAAGAGGTGTTGGAACACAACACTGAACTTGAAGGTATAAGATTGGACCTACCGCTGTACACCAAAAGATCATTCAATTGAGAGATTATTATGATCCATCTCTAAATATTCTGGCTTTGACATTGCTTTTTTAAAATTAATGGATAATACAAAACATGACTGTTGCTTACTAATTTTGCTAGCCGGAGTCCTCCCTTCTCACGGATGTTTCTTAAATCACAAAACAATGGGACAGCATCCTTTCCTTAGCTAAATCATTTCAGGCAATCGTCACAGTAGAAATTGTGAAGCACTGTGTAAAGCCCTTTGGAGTCAAAATTATCTTTGTTGTCTTTAGCTTCACTTTATGGGGGTGAAGCCGGCACAACTCTGGGACAAAGTAGGACCAAATAAGTGCACAGCCATCCTGTACTGCACCATTGCTTGATTGTTGTTGCCATCTGGCCACCAAAGAAACCAGAGAAGTTCAGATTCATCAGCTGGCACTATTACCTGATGAAACACGGGCTATTTATCAGCCATATTGCCAATTTGCTCCTGTCTGAATCTAGTGATCACACCCATAGAAGTGCTAGTACTATTTTGGAGTGAGAACCCTTATCTTTGTCGTCTTAGTATGCTAAAACCAGTGGTGTGGAATATATCATGTCTTACCATCACTGCAGTTCAATTCGTTGCTGGAAATCCTCTCTGGGCACCTTTTTCCAATCATGTCAGCCATGATGCAGCATGTATGCTATGAAATTCAAGATTCTTGGTGAACTTGTCCTACCAGTCATTGTTTGAAAATATTGTGTTGTTGATATCAGTCCAATACCCATCTACCAGTTTGCCTGAAACTTCAAGTTTTTTTTCTTGATGGTGTTTTGGAAGGTGGTACATGTTTTGCTGGTGTATGAACTCTTCAATCCTCACTACAGAGATTCCATTAACAACCCAGCCTAAAGTCGTTTCTACAGCATGTAGTGTGTCCATGGCTTGTGGGCCAAAAATGCCCATTGATTCTCATCGTTCTGAGAGGTAGAATTCCACTTCTTTACTAATCCATACAGCAAAGCATCCCTCCATGAGACCCCATCCCTCAGCCTGTTTGACTGTGCTGCCTGGCAACTGCAGGCTAAGACCAAATACACACACACACACACACACACACACACACACACACACACACACATACAAAAACACAAGTTCCTCGGCTAACAGTGGCCTTGAACAGAGCATGAGAGGACAGGGCCTTTGGATTCCATGGACCTTATTCACCGCGCCTCCATCTTGAAATCCAAAACGAGGCTGGGGGGTACACTCTAACCGGAAGTTCATTGACAGAGCGCAGCAGCGGGCGTCTATCATCATGGCGATACCTTTGTGGACATCAAATCTTTCATGTCTTCCCAACATAACAGTGGACTATGTCGAAAAATGGGCCAATAATTCCCCGGGCTGTTTTGCTTAAAGGATACAGCAACTGGATCGAGGCATATGTGCACGACGTGGAAGGTAATGCACGGACGATCACAGCTTTTTTTCTGAAATCAGCATTAGTTAACGTTACTGTTGAAGTTAGCTTGTTAGCTAGATAAAACAACAGGACGTGACAACATTACAAGCTGATGCAAAGCATTGTTAAGATATATTAACCACACCAGCCTGACTGTTATTTTGAGTGTTAACAATAAATTATTTTGCCTATAGTCAAGACGAGCGAGACAGACAGTGTGAGAGCTAAGTCTTTTCGCTCAATGCGAAAAAACGAGGCACCTTACAACATTCAGGTATCAAGACTGTGGATAAACTGCTCGGTTTGCGGAGTGGTGCCACTGCTAGAACAAATACGCTTGCTGTTTATCCACTGTTTATACGTAGTTGTGTGCTTAACATGGTCTAGATTAGCAATGGTTATTATCATAAACAGGCACAGATCACGTCTTGTTTATATTTTGCTGTAAGACACGCTACCCAAGGCAGGACGTTAGCTGACCAGGCTAGTAAAAAGAGCAACTACTTGCTTAACGTTACCCCCGAATCAGCCCTTCGCTTGTTATAACTTAAAAAGGACCGGTTCGTGGCTAATCAAGTCATGTCTATTTAGCCAGAAGGTTTAGCTAGCTATCTCTATGACAGTTAACATAAATATGGCTAACGTTAGCATCGTAAACTAATGTTAATATCTTACCTTGAAATGGCGACCGGGATCTCTTCTTATATTATGAATCCATTCACGGCAAAATACAGGATCTTTTGGGAAACGATAGAATGTTTGACTTGTATAGGATTTCTTTCTCTTTGAAGATGTACATTTGGGAACACAACAATGCGGCGGCATTGTAGGTAACGTTATGACAGATGGGCAGACCAACGTTACTTCCGTACCCCACAGCCTCGTTTTGGTTTAAAGGAAGTGACGTGGGTGAATACTGGAAACCGCGGTCTGTCTGAGTGGAGGCCACAATCTGTCTGAGTGGAGGCCACAATCTGTCTGAGTGGAGGCCATGGTCTGTCTGAGTGGAGGCCACAGACTGTCTGAGTGGAGGCCACAGTTTCTCTAATTAGAGTCCAGGGTCTGTCTGAGTGGAGGCAATGGTCTATCTGAGTGGAGGCCACGTTCTTTCTGAGTGGAGGCCACCTTCTTTCTGAGTGGAGCCCAAGGTCTGTCTGAATGGAGGCCAAGGTCTGTCTGAATGGAGGCCAAGGTTTGTCTGAGTGGAGGCCAAGGTCTGTCTGAGTGGAGGCCAAGGTCTGTCTGAGTGGAGGCCACCTTCTTTCTGAGTGGAGACCAAGGTCTGTCTGAATGGAGTCCAAGGCCTGTCTGAATGGAGGCCAAGGTCTGTCTGAGTGGAGGCCAAGGTCTGTCTGAGTGGAGGCCAAGGTCTGTCTGAGTGGAGGCCAAGGTCTGTCTGAGTGGAGGCCAAGGTCTGTCTGAGTGGCGGCCACCTTCTTTCTGAGTGGTGACCAAGGTCTGTCTGAGTGGAGAGGCGGGCTGAGAGCAGCTTTGGCTTTGGAGTCTCATTTCTCCTTTCCTGACTCAAGATAGTTTATATAAGCCCAATAAACACAAATACATTTATGTGTGTTTTTGTGTGTGTGAGAGAGACATCAATTAAACATATACTTGCGAGTGTTTAGTGTATTTAGTGTTTAGTTGCCACACCATCTGGCATGTGAATGGCAATATTGGGTTGATTAGTAAAATCTGTGAGAGATAACCCCACATGTACCAACAATTACACACACATTCTGCACTTTCTGCCTCAGGCATCCGCTATGGTCTGTGTATCTGCGTGTTTACATGTGTACACCTGTTTTTGATGAGATTAGAATTTGCATGTGTGGATTCTAGCTATTTACTGTATGTGTGTGTTGTCTGGTTTAGGTGCTGACCTGGGTGGTCTGATGGACCTGGAGTCACTGTTTCGTGGTGTGGAGCAGAGCATCAACCAGACCCGAGCCCAGAGACAACGGAGACACAGTCCAGACAGGGCCTACAACATCGAGGTCCTCCTGGGAGTGGACGATTCAGTGGTCCAGTTCCACACCAAGGAGCACGTCCAAAAGTATCTACTCACACTCATGAACATCGTAAGTACAACACACACACACCTAAAAATATTCTGAAGCAAACGTAGGCACCACTCCAACATTTATTAATTCTTAAATCAATCAGTTACAATCAAATGTATTTTATAAAGCCCTTTTAACATTATGCAGTGTGTTGTCTGTTTTGCAGTGAAAAGGGACATTGACATTGGGATTCTGAACATTACCAAGATGCAGATTATATAGACAAAACAGGGAAAAAATAGGGAACCCTGAGGAACACCGAAACATACCTTTGATTTGTTGGATGAAAGAATATATTTTTCAATTTGATAGTTGCTAAGACATTTTGATTTGTTACTGTTTTTTCCCTTTCATTGAAGAAGACAAACAAAAGCTATGTTACTTGATTAGTGGTATTTCTTTAACAGGTGGCCTTAGGAGCAGTTAGAGCATCATACCATTAACTGAATGGTTTCTAGATCGAATCTCTGAGTAGGATCTCCTGTGCACACACCAAGATTTTATGCAGGATTGAGTCGCGGCCACCAACTGGGCAATTCCAGAACATTGATCTTCCTTTTTTCGAGAAATTGCTTGGTTGATGTGGCTTCTTGCTTTGGATCGTTGTTATGTTGAAACATGAAATTATTCTTTAATTTCAGCTTTCTGGTAGAGGGCAGGAGGGTTCACACCAAAATATCATTCGTTTATTTATTTATTTTTTTACCAGAAATGGCTTCCAGCTTGCCACCATACCACAGAGCTCTAACTTTTTGTACTATGGAGGGAGTGCCCAGTTCTGGTTAGAATTTACTGCAGCTCCTTTAAAGTTTTCATTGGCCACTTGATAGCCTCCCTAATGGTCGTTCCCTTGGCCAGTCATCTATTTTTTGGAGGGACCGTCCTGATATTTGCAATGAACAGCCCATAATAACTATACTTGCTGAGGAAAACATATTTTTATAAGTTCTTATAAGCTATGTCCTGTTCTATTGGTTTTCAAAACAATCATATACATTACGTATCAGTCGAGATTAAATGCCAATGCCTACTAACTAACAAAGTAGATATACAGCATTTACCTTCTTACAGCCGCCGCTACACCACTGTGTGCGCGTTTGTGTGTGCTTGTGGTTTTAGTGCAAGTGTGTGTATGTTTGTAGCCTTTGTGGAAGAAGCAGCGAACATATTTCTGAGAGATTCATAGCAAGCAGAAAGAATGGCAGCACTTCTTGTTGTGTTTACCCCGGTGTTGTGAGAAAGAATACACTCTTCACGTGTTACTTCTTCTAGATACCGGTGAGATAATCTTAGAGTGGGATGCATCGCTATATTGTAGGTATCCTTCTCATCTAGAGAGGGAGAGAGGCAGAGAGAGAAAAAGAGAGTATATTAAACATCACATTCAGAATAAATTACTGAAAACCAGATAAACAGTAAATAGAGAAATAAAAATAAATAAAACAACCTCCCACGCATGGCATTTATGCCACTTTCTTCATGAAAGTTTACTTTGCTCACTTTGGGATCAATTCGTTCTCTCTGTTTCTGGCAGTAGAAGGAGGAGACGGACAAAACCTAAGAACAGATCTACTGTTTTTTTTCCCCGTGGTGTCTCTACATGATGCTTCTCAATGTTTGTCCATTGTGTCTCTCGATGAGCCGTGCGTTTCCTATTAAAGATTGTCAGACTGCTTTCCCATCACACCATGAAACATTTGGACAGGGTGGTGATTGAGATCTAATGGATGCTAATCATTAGCTTAGCCTTTGATTAGGCAACAATGAGGTTCTGTAGAACTAGTGTCTCTTCTCCTTCCAGTGGGATATTTGGCTTCCTGAAGAGCCTCTAGGGCCACCGCAGGGCAGGCACAGTGGGAAGGGAAGATCCATCCAGGGTTTAAAGAGGGAGCAGGGGTTATCTTTTCTTTCGTTTCCTTCTTTCATTTCATTGTCCAAAGCCGAGCAGGGTGAGATCATAGAGGCCTTGTGAGAGCAAAGAAATGTGTTATCTTAACATACAGTATGTTGTCTGTTTGCATGTGGGTCTGTTCTCCACCGGAGAAGCCTGAGGATATAGTGTACATTGTTTCAGTGAGGACAGCATTTGCTTTATCTGGCTTTTATTCCAGCTACTACTATTAGGTCATTGCAGTTTCCATACTGGTTATGGGGTGACATGTTCTGTGCATGGTAAAGTAAATATGTAGATACGATAATATGGAATTGATGGAAAACGACTTTAGTGTAAACGTAAATTACTTCATATCACTGACAATCATAAGGAAAGATACAAAGTATGTACATGTCTTACTGTTTAAGCGTTATAACCAGCTTTAGCTACAGTATGACAAAATGCAGTATTTCTTTCATACATACTGTATATCCTCATTTGATCTGTTTATGTTTTGTCATCCCAACTCAAAAGGCACCTCATTTGAAAGGCTACGAAGCCAAAACATTTGGAAACCCCTGCACAAAATATCACTTGATAGAAATACCTTGTGAAGTAGTGAAGGTACACTTGTTTTTCTTTCCTTCCAGTACTGAAATCCAGGTCTAATGTAAAAGTTAAAATTGATCTGAAGAAAAGTAGCAATAATTATTACTTTCAGTAGGGTTTAATGGGGGGTCTTCTAAAGGTCAGCAGGTCAAAGGAAGATCTTTTGAGGCAGATGGAAAAAGACACAGTGGTGGGAGAGGTAGTGAGAGAGGGTGAGAGAGGGTGAGAGAGGGTGAGAGAGAGGGACAGAGAGGGAGAAGTGGGAGAGAGGGTGAGGGAGAGGGATCAAAGAATGTGGTGTGAGGTAGGGGTCACCGAGGGCAGGGAGGATGAGAGGTAGGGGTCACAGAGGGCGTGGAGGATGAGAGGTAGGGGTCACCGAGTGCGGAGTGGATGAGAGGTAGGGGTCACCGAGGGTGTAGAGGATGAGAGGTAGGGGTCAGAGATGGGAGAAGAGGATGAGAGGTAGGGGTCACAGTGGGTGTAGAGGATGAGAGGTAGGGGTCACCAAAGGTGTAGAGGATGAGAGGTAGGGGTCACCAAAGGTGTAGAGGATGAGAGGTAGGGGTCACAGTGGGTGTAGAGGATGAGAGGTAGGGGTCACCAAAGGTGTAGAGGATGAGAGGTAGGGGTCACAGAGGGTGTAGAGGATGAGAGGTAGGGGTCACAGAAGGTACAGAGGGTGAGAGGTAGGGGTCACAGAAGGTACAGAGGATGAGAGGTAGGGGTCACAGAAGGTACAGAGGGTGAGAGGTAGGGGTCACAGAAGGTACAGAGGGTGAGAGGTAGGGGTCACAGAAGGTACAGAGGGTGAGAGGTAGGGGTCACAGAAGGTACAGAGGGTGAGAGGTAGGGGTCACAGAAGGTGGATGATCTGTCTGTCTGCTCAATGAACAGCTCCCACGGCAACCAATAAAATCCTGTTTGGAGTGTGTGTGTGTGTGTTTGCGAGAGAGGGGGGGTGTCTATCTTTACCTCCTACTCCCTTCCCATGTTAATCTGGCTCCTCTAAATAATGTATTTCTTAAAAGCACCAATTGATAAATTCTTGTGTGGTTTGGTTAGTCAATGAACCATAGAGGAGACTTGCTGGTCTATCAAAGAATACACAAAAATACACAGGCCGATTTTGCAATATGCGGCCCTGTTAGTGGAGAACAGAGAAGAAAAACATGACAAAGAAATGCAAACAGCCATTGATCTCCTTTAAGTGGTCCATGGGAAATTTGGAGGAATCAATTGGCCAGACCTGAATCAAAAAGATCCCTGGACCCTCCTCCCACACATGCCCCCTCCCCCTCTCCTAAAGGCCCCAGGACACCTCAGTCGCATGGCGTACTGAACCATTTGTCTCGTGCAGTCAAACGTGGTGTGCTTACATATATCTCATCTTTGTCTTTGAAAAAAAGGAGGAAGATGGGGGGAGCATCAATGTCACCCCACGCCAAAGGGAGGTGGGCGAGCTTCTGACCAATCACAGGTTGAATTAGAAAAACAAAAAAAAACTAGATTTTGAGCCAAGACAAAACTGGGAAAAATATCATGCCGAAATCCCCCGTCGAAACACAAGCCACCAGAAAAGAACTACATTTCTGCAGTACATGCACAAATGGACACTATGACCCCACTTTCAAGCGAAAGTATAAGTTAAGCGTTATCCCTCTTGGCAAGTCCATGACACACACACACACAGGGAGTGTCAACAATGCAGTCTCACACGATATGGTCTGTCCGGTCCGCTTGCCCAGAGAAAGAGAGCGAACATTGATATTCTATTCTGAGAGCATGTCCACCATCTGTGTGTGTTTGAGGGGATGTAGAGAGAATATTCTTCTTTTCCATAGAAAAATGTCAACATGAATGTTCTTGCAACATGAGACGTGTCTAGAGCATTGATATCTTATCTAACAACATGGAAACCACCAAGTTCTATATTTGTCATTAGGGGAATCGTCGTTAAGGTCTCTGAGAAACATTGCTTGCACAACACAGAACACTACTATTTAAATGTTAGTCGGTGACCTAACGGCATTCTTGAGGAAACCATCTGTACATTTGTGAGAACGTTTCTCAGAATATAACGTGAATGATCCTGGCACATTTCATGTGAACATTAGATGAAGATTCTGAGGGTTAGCCGAATTTTCCCTCCGCACCCTCACATACACAGAACACACTCCCCCTCTTTCCTCCCTTTCTCCCCATCTCTCTCTCTTTCTCTACCCTTTCTCTCCTGACAGTAGATTGGACGGATAGAGATTCTATTTTCCCATCTATTTAGCCTTTTCGTGACATCCATTGTGTTTTAATCTCCTGCATATGAAGTGTCTGTTTATTGCTGTTGTGTCCTGGAAGACCCTGTTTCCCTGGCTAAGTGATGGGAGACCTTTACTCTGACACATAATCGTGATTAGCGAGATGGCTGGATGGTGTTAATAACCAACTCATCCTCCCTAATATGTGTGTCTGCGTTTGTATGTGTGTGTCTGTCTGAAGCTAGCCTAGCGGTGGTGTCCATGATCTTGCACAGAGACATCAACCAGGTAGTACCAGTCTGCCAGTACACCTGTAAAAGCTACTAAAATACATTCAGTGATCGGTTTATTAATGCCACCCTGTAAAAAACACAACCCTACTACACCACCCTGTTAAATACACCACCCTACTACACCACCCTGTTAAATATACCACCCTACTACACCACCCTGTTAAATACACCACCTTACTACACCACCCTGTTAAATACACCACCCTACTACACCACCCTGTTAAATACACCACCCTACTACACCACCCCGTTAAATACACCACCCTACTACACCACCCTGTTAAATACACCAGCCAACAAACACCACCCTGTTAAATACACCACCCTACTACACCACCCTGTTAAATACACCAGCCAACAAACACCACCCTGTTAAATACACCACCCTACTACACCACCCTGTTAAATACACCACCCAAATACACTCACCTAAAGGATCATTAGGAACACCTGTTCAATTTCTTATTAATGCAATTATCTAATCAACCAATCACATGGCAGTTGCTTCAATGCATTTAGGGGTGTGGTCCTGGTCAAGACAATCTCCTGAACTCCAAACTGAATGTCAGAATGGGAAAGAAAGGTGATTTAAGCAATTTTGAGCGTGGCATGGTTGTTGATGCCAGACGGGCCGGCCTGAGTATTTCACAATCTGCTCAGTTACTGGGATTTTCACGCACATCCATTTCTAGGGTTTACAAAGAATGGTGTGAAAAGGGAAAAACATCCAGTATGCGGCAGTCCTGTGGGTGAAAATGCCTTGTTGATGCTAGAGGTCAGAGGAGAATGGGCCGACTGATTCAAGCTGATAGAAGGGCAACTTTGACTGAAATAACCACTCGTTACAACCGAGGTAAGCAGCAAAGCATTTGTGAAGCCACAACACGCACAACCTTGAGGCGGATGGGCTACAACAGCAGAAGACCCCACCGGGTACCACTCATCTCCACTACAAATAGGAAAAAGAGGCTACAATTTGCATGAGCTCACCAAAATTGGACAGTTGAAGACTGGAAGAATGTTGCATGGTCTGATGAGTCTCGATTTCTGTTGAGACATTCAGATGGTAGAGTCAGAATTTGGCGTAAACAGAATGAGAACATGGATCCATCATGCCTTGTTACCACTGTGCAGGCTGGTGGTGGTGGTGTAATGGTGTGGGGGAGGTTTTCTTGGCACACTTTAGGCCCCTTAGTGCCAATTGGGCATCGTTTAAATGCCACGGCCTACCTGAGCATTGTTTCTGACCATGTCCATCCCTTTATGACCACCATGTACCCATTCTCTGATGGCTACTTCCAGCAGGATAATGAACCACGTCACAAAGCTCGAATCATTTCAAATTGGTTTCTTGAACATGACAATGAGTTCACTGTACTGAAATGGCCCCCACAGTCACCAGATCTCAACCCAATAGAGCATCTTTGGGATGTGGTGGAACGGGAGCTTCGTGTGTCCTGGATGTGCATCCCACACATCTCCATCAACTGCAAGATGCTATCCTATCAATATGGGCCAACATTTCTAAAGAATGCTTTCAGCGAAAGGGGGTCAAACACAGTATTAGTATGGTGTTGCTAATAATCCTTTAGGTGAGTGTACACCACCCTGTTAAATACACCACCCCGTTAAATAAACCAGTCAAATCGACCACTCCATTAAATACACCACCCTACTACACACCCTGTTAAATACACCACCCTACTATACCACCTTGTTAAATACACCACCTTGTTAAATTCACCACCCTACTACTCCACCCTGTTAAATACACCACCTTACTACACCACCTTGTTAAATACACCACCCTTCTACACCACCTTGTTAAATACACCACCTTGTTAAATTCACCACCCTACTACTCCACCCTGTTAAATACACCACCCTACTACACCACCCTGTTAAATACACCACCCTACTACACCACCCTGTTAAATACACCACCCTTCTACACCACCTTGTTAAATACACCACCTTGTTAAATTCACCACCCTACTACTCCACCCTGTTAAATACACCACCCTACTACACCACCCTGTTAAATACACCACCCTACTACACCACCCTGTTAAATACACCACCCTACTACACCACCCCGATAAATACACCACCCAATACACCACCCTATTATACCACCTTGTTAAATACACCACCTTGTTAAATACACCAGTCAAATCGACCACTCCAATAAATACACCACTCTACTACACCACCCTGATAAATACACCACCCAATACACCACCCTGTTAAACCCTGATCACAGGTCAGGTCCCCAAGCACAACAAGTGTCACGGTGGTGGTGAGGCAGGAAAAGTGGAGCAGAACTGAAATACATTCCTTTAATGTCCTTCTTTCCAAACTCTCAGGAAGAACTAAATAAACCAAAGAGGCACCACCAACCAAGACTGAATGTCAAAACACTTGAACCAACAATGAACCACACTGGGTGTGAAAGTAAAGGAACTTAAATAGGATCCCCATTTAGAGGCAACACAGGGCAGCTTCCTTTTAATTGGGGACAAACAAAAACAAAAACGCAGAGATGCCTAGAGGCGTCCCTGCTGTCAGGCCCTGACCATCACCCCTAGACCAACATAGAGATGCCTAGAGGCATTCCTATTGTCAGGCCCTGACCATCACCTAGACAAACATAGAGATGCCTAGAGGCGTCCCTGCTGTCAGGCCCTGACTATCACCTAGACCAACATAGAGACGGCTAGAGGCGTCCCTGCTGTCAGGTCTTGACCATCATCCCTTGACCAACATAGAGGTGGCTTGGTGCAGCACTGTAGACATAACCTGACAACAGCTCATGTCAGATTTTCCGAGATATATCGAAGAAGACTTGAGACGCTGCATTATTTTGTCGTGTAAACTTGCAGAAATCGACAGTTTGAGGCGTCACCTTCTAAGGTAACCTGACCACATTTTCAATTGAGCCCACCTGAGCCCACCTTTTGCAAGCGTGAAGAAACTTGTTTTGAAATGGTATCAAGTTTGCATGCATATCGCTCCATTTTCCTGCGATAGACAGCCGCAATCCTACGTCTTGATAATGTTGGTGCAAATTCAAATGCACCGTAAATGATTGTGCGTGCAGAGATTAGTGTATCTAGCATTTTATTCTCTCTCTCATAAATGGAAGCAAGCTTTTTTTCATTGTCTTTTCCCAGTCCAGCAGTCCTAAAGCCTGAGGAGGCCAGGTCTGCCTTTCCATTCAGCAGGTGTGTGAGAAAAATCACTATCCCCCTGATAGCGTATGTCCCAGTGAAAACTGTGTCATATGAATTACAAGTCATAGCATATCAGTGTTCCATAATCAGTGTAACCACTATGCTAAGACCTACAGTACATTCACTTGAATGGGTGAGTGTCCAAGCTTTGGACTGGTACTGTATGTGCACATAAATCATTGAGTGGTATGAAGTCATACTCCAGTCCTGTCCCAGACGCCATTCTGTATCTGTTGGATGTTGCCTAAATATTCTATGCCTCCAAAGGTGGGAGTGTGTGGAACAAAACATGACAAATGTGGACATTTTCCCTGTCCCCATTATGATTTTTATATTTTTTTGTCTTTAGTGTTAGATAACACATTTTGGTTAGGCCCTGGCACTAAATTACCTTCAGGTGGAAATGTAAGGTTATGGTTAAGTGAGGGTAAGGTTTAGGGTTAGAGTTAGGATTAGTAAAAGGTAAAAGTAGGGTTTTTTGTGGGCTGTCAACTTTGGCCTCCCCACTGAGATAGATAAGTAAATATGTGTATGTGTGAGCGTGCATTTGTGCCTGTGTCTCATTAGAGTGGGTCCTGAGGTTTTAGGGTCACCTGGAGGTCAACTAGCTCCTAATTGGGCTGCTGTCGCTGTGGCAACCAACTGGAAGGGACGTAGTGGGAGGGGCCATGTCCCATTGGAGGGCCACATCCAAAACTCTGACTGACACATACACAAGTACACATGCTAGAGCATAGACACACAGGCACATGCTGCTGTCACACAGCTAGAGCATACACACACACACGCACACACACATGCTTCTGACACACAGAGCATAAACAAATAGACATGCCCCCATATTCACCCAGAAACAGAGACCGATACCCAAACTGTCACTCTCCTTGTTCTCCCACACATCACCTCTGCTCTGGTGTTCCTGGAAAGCAGCAAAGGATAATGAGGGAATGCGGTGCAACACTAAAGACTGGGCAAGGCAAACAGACGGGCAGGTAGACAGCCAGGCCAATTGACAGGTATACAGACAGACAGAGATGCACGTTGCTAGTTAGAAATCTGGACATGTAAGTTTCTCTTTGACCGTTGTCCAAAAGAAGACCTTTCTTCTCTGGGTCTGGGATTTCCACACGACCTGGGGTGGTTTCTTCTCTGGGTCTGGGATTTCCACACGATACAGAGGGGTACACCATGTCCCCAAGTTTAGGGTTACCTGGCAACCATCTCCCTCTCTCAAAAAAAAAAACATCCACCCCCCGTTCCGTCTCTTTCTCTACCTGTCCTCTTTCTATCTATCCTTAGCTCATATTAATCTGCTCTATCATAGTTTATCCTCTGTTTGACGTCTTGAGTCATTTGGTTCTGGTGAAAATGAATGTAAAAATGTTTTTTGGCGATTGCAGTGTGTGCGCGTCTGTTTCGAACACTTATTGTAAATATCCCCCTAGCTCCTCCTGGCTACTTCAGCACCAGTGGAAAGGCAGCTTTCACCAACGGGGCCATAAAGCTCCCTTTTCTCTCCATGAAAGCATGTCTTGTGTTTCCATGATTGAAGAATCCCCGATCCAACGCTCTCCCTCTTTTTCTCTCTCCCTCTCTTTATTCAATATGTTCCCACGTGTGTCTATGACTTTTCTATGTGCAGGTGAATGAGATTTACCATGACAAGTCTCTGGGTGCCAGGATAAATGTGGTGCTGGTACGAATTATCTTGCTGGGCTATGGGAAGGTAAGCCTGTGTGATTCCTCAGTGTCTCTGTCTGTATTGTATGGATTCTGCATTGGACCATGTGTAACAAAATGTCTCCCTACTGTTTCAACATGTTCCTTGAAAGAGTGGCTGTGGCCATGTTGGGGTTTTTATGGAGTGTTTTCTGCAGCCCTCCACACCCACATAAACTATCTTGCGCACACACACACACACACACACACACCTCCTCCACACTTGCAGAGGCCTATAGCCTGTTATTCCACTGGACTGGGCAAAAGAGGAACTAAAAGCATATGGATCCCTGGGGAGGGTTTTCAAAGTCGCACGCCTTCACAGTTCAGCACCATAGCGCACAGAAACACTGTCATTATGCAACCAACTTTTCCCCCAGTGGGCCGGAGCAGGGAATCATGGGAAGTCCAGACAAAGATAAACAATCAATGATAGCCTCCTCTCATTCATAAACAGAATGAACAGCGGATGCTTGAGTGTAATTCTATCTGTTAGTGTGTGCAAGTGCATGCGTTTTTTGGGTGTGTGTATGTGTTAGAGTGTGTGTTCCTGGTTTACTTTGTGTGGACCACTGCAATAGTTTACCAATGACTAGCATGTGAAGTGAGGATATTTTGCTAGTCCTCACTTTGACAAGATGCTTTATCTGACTTGGCGTTAAGTTTAGATTAGTATTAGAATTAGGTTTAGGGTTATAACTATGCTCGGGATTAGGGTTAAATGTAAGTTAAGGCTTTTATGTTTATGTTACCGAGGTTAAGGTTGGGGTTATGTTGGAGGTTAGGGTTTGTTTAGGGTTTAAGTTAAGTTTAGGGTTAGCAGTGTTAGAGTTATGTTTTGAGATGAGGGTTAGTATTATGGTCACACCTTACCAGTCACACACACACCTAAACACACTAATGTTGGATATACTACCAAATTGAGAACTGACAATAAAAAATAAAAAAATCCCTAATGCGTAATACTGCTACCCCTGCTGACACTGCTAACCCTAACCCTAATGACAAGTTAAAAGGTCATATTAGCTTTTATCTATTTTACAATATACTCCCCCACCTCCCAACTCCCTTCTCCTGTCAATGCCTGGTCCCAATAGAACTTTTCGAAGTACACACACAGACACACACTCCCCTGGAAAGGCAATTTAGCCCTGCCCCTATCCACATGCAGCTCATGTCAGGTCTCCAGTTGTCATTCCCAATTACCATGGCAAGATAGCAGTGCTTGGGCAGCCTGCAGATTTGTCAAATGCACACACACGCATATACACGTATGCATGTGCATAAATACATAGAGAGGTTTTTGAATCATATAAATCTGATACACCATCATGTGAGCAGAGCAGTAGTGATAATGTATATCTCATACTGTTTAGCACAGATGCTGATCTGAACTCACATGTATTAAAAATAGGGGGTGTTTTGATATCTGTTCTTTATGTTGGTTTGTGTTCATACTTTGGACATTGTTCTGTGAGAATTTCAAAAAGTCTGAAAATTCTGTCAGAAAGATGTATATACAGGACGGTACATATACATCGGATGTGGTTGTGGTTTTGAGTACATCAGTCATAGTTATCTTATAACACCAAAGGTCCATCAGTTCACCTTTGCATCAGGTCACCAAAGCTGACTGCCACTGCAACACTTCCACCTACTGGTCAGAACCGGAATAACATTATACACAGGTGATTCTGCAATCACATCTGACTGAATTTGATTATACATTCACCTTAATGTCTGAATGAATGTGATTGTAGAATCACCTGAACATCTTTCTGAATCTTATTATAAAATCCCATAAACATTTGACAGAATCTGATTATACAGTCACAGGAAAATCGGACTGAATCATTTGAATGTTTGACTGAATCTGATTGGAGAATCAAATGACTGATTTTTTATAGAGATACGTCTGACTAATCTATAAAAAAATCTATATATTTTTTCTCCTTATTTGCCTCTTTCCATTTTCTCCTTCCCTCTCTCTCTCCCTTTGTCTCTTTTTTTCCCTCTCTCTCTCTCTCTCTCTCTTTTTCTCTCTCTCTCTGTCTAGTCCATGAGTCTCATAGAGCTGGGAAATCCATCTCAGAGTCTGGAGAATGTTTGTCGCTGGGCCTTCCTGCAGCAGAAACCGGACACAGGAGATTCAGAATACCATGACCATGCTATCTTCCTCACACGACAGGAGTTCGGGCCTACCGGCATGCAGGGTAACACAGAAATACACAAACCCTCAGTATTTACAGGCATGAACACAATCAGAAATGCACACACAGACACACACGCACAAACATAGATGTGCTCACACACACTTTCTTCTGTTGTGTAGTTGTGTATGGTTTAGTGGTTTTTCAGTGCAGACAGAGTGAGAGCAGCTTGTCTCGGGGGAGTTAACAGTGGACTACAGCTGTCCTTCAGCTGCCCTTGGCTTCAGCCTCAAGCAACAGAGAAAATCAATACACTACAACCACAGACCTGCTAGGAAGAACTCAGAGACTACAACCACAGACCTGCTAGGAAGAACTCAGAGACTACAACCACAGACCTGCTAGGAAGAACTCAGAGACTACAACCACAGACCTGCTAGGAAGAACTCAGAGACTACAACCACAGACCTGCTAGGAAGAACTCAGACCCTACAGCCACAGACCTCCTGGAAGAAATCAGTGACTACAGCCACAGACCTACTAGGAAGAACTCAGAGACTACAACCATAGACTTGCTGTCAGAAATCAGAGACTACAACTATAGAACTGCTGGTAGAACTCAAAGACTACAACCACAAACCTTTTTGGAAGAAATTAAAGACAACAACCGAAGACCTGCAGGAAGAACTCAGAGACTACAACCACAGACCTATTAGATTCTAGGGGGAGCAGAGCCCTAAGAGACATTAGCCAGAGATGGTACATAGCCATAAAAGACACACAGGCAGGCCAAAGATCTGAAACAATTGAGTGGTTTCAGTTCATTGTGAGGGAGTTAAAATCGAAAGACATGCTCTTTCTTTTCTCCCTCTCTCTCCCCCTCTCCCTCTCTCTCTTCCTCCCTCCCTCCCTCTCTCTTTTCCTCTTCCTGACTGCTTCAGGGTATGCTCCAGTAACGGGGATGTGTCACCCAGTGAGGAGCTGTACTTTGAACCATGAGGACGGCTTCTCTTCTGCCTTTGTGGTAGCACACGAGACAGGACATGTGTGAGCACACACACACACACACACACACACACACTATCCAAAATAAAACATGAAAGCAGACCCATACACATTTCCTCTTATGAAGAATTACCTGCTGCTTCCCCTCTCCTTCTCTCGCCCCAGGCTGGGCATGGAACACGACGGCCAGGGGAATCGTTGTGGAGACGAGGTGCCCATGGGGAGCATTATGGCCCCGCTGGTGCAAGCTGCCTTCCATCGGTTTCACTGGTCCCGGTGTAGCCAGCAGGAGCTTGGGCGATATTTACAGTGAGTCTCAGAGACACACGCACGCACAACAGAGCGTTCAAGTGCTACGCACTTTGCAATCCAAACAGCTTTTTATTTTTTAACATTCATTTTCACCAGAACCAAATGACTCAGGCATGAAACAAAGTAAAGGAACTGTCACAGGGCTCAGCTTTCACTGTGTGTGGTTTTTCAGTCGACAAGTATTACAGTCAAATAATCGTTCTTACAGTAAAAGACGACGTTTTCGATTAACGTTTCAGTTAAATTCTCTATTATGCCACAGTCGTTAAAAAACAACAACGAAGATACAGCTAGAACTCTGTCAGCCCACGTTTGTGTTGCCTCCCCCCCCTCCCCAGATCCTATGACTGCCTCCGGGATGACCCCTATGAACACAAATGGCCTTCCCTGCCAAGTCTTCCTGGTCTGCACTACTCCATGAACGAACAGTGCCGCTTTGACTTTGGCGTTGGCTACATGATGTGCACCGCGGTAAGGGCTCACAGAAGGATGACGCTTTCACAACTCTTTAGGCCGGTCTTAACGTACAGTCAGCTTCAGTAAGTATGAACACCTTTTTCCGCTCGCGTATTGTCAGGGGGAAACCCAAGACATTGGGACTTGGATTGGAACGTGTGCTTTGGCTTTTCGGGGCCACGCGCGCCATTGTTAGGTTTTGCCATCGCAGAATGATCCTGTACTGATGGCAGCTTCATCCACGAGGTTGAAGCACGGCTGCAATCCGGGTTACCCAGAGCACGCATTAAAAATCCACAGTAGAGAGGATTATGGACAATGGCCATATCGACAAGTTACCACTGAGTTGAACTTGACTGAGAAGTCCATAAGCACGGATGAAAAATTTATTGGATCTGAAAAGATTCTACATGGATTTATGGGCTAAGGTGGCTCCCAATGTGTTCTCCAAATCATTATATGTTGGAGGCACAGGGATGTTCTCTCCTCAATGTCAGTTAATGAAAACCGGGTTGCTGATAATTTTGCCCAAATATAAACCATCTATAATTAAGTATCACTTCATAAACAAAATCTCTTTCGCAAATCTACATCAAGGGTGCCAAAAAATGTCACTAGTTTAAATCCCAGATTCAAGATGGTGGACGAATCTGTTGTGCTGTTAGGCAAGGCCCTTAAACCAAATTCCTTAAGAGTATCTGCTGAACGGAAAAAAATATGTTACATTGACTGAAAAGCGGATCTTTTCAGACAGACCGACCTGTCTCGGGAGCAGTTGTGTGATTGAGAGTTGAGCTGACCTCTCACTTTGCAGGGGTTTGCACACGTTGCTAGATTACCCTTTATTCTCTTGTCAAACCATTCATTCCTTTAGCTGCAAAAGGTGGGCCAGACGGGAACACAGGTGAGGTGACACTCTTACCCTCGACAGTATTGTTGTCGTTGTTGTACCATCGTCACATTATCGTGACTGGCATGTGTTCTGCAGAATTCTAAACACTCTGTTTATGGTTTCCATTCAGTACCAAAAAAAATAAATAGAAAAAAAGAAAATTCTGGATTCGTTCTCAGCTTTCCTGGATCCCATAGCCAGACAAAGTCAACCATAGGAAATGAGCTCAACCCTGACACACCCACGGCGCCTGTTACTTTAAATCTCTGTCAGCATTTGGCATTTCATAAAGAAATATTGGAAAGAGAGCAAGACGTCACGTCCAGCCAGACCGAGAGGTCCGGAGCAAGAGCTGTTTTCTATGTTCAGGTTTAGGGTCCTGCAGTGTCGCTTGCCAGCCTATCAGGCTGATGTCATCAATGCAAACCACCGGCTGATCTTTGGCCCTGTTGTGTCCTCAATGGGAGGGGTCACCTGAGGTCATTCTGGGCAGGGTGTTGACTTTGTTATTTTAGAAAGGGGGACAGAGAGGAGAGTGGAGGAAAACAGGGGAGAGAGAGGACTTTCCTTAACCGTTAGGGGCATGGAAGGCAAAACTGATCAAGGATAACTTTATCCGATCCAGTGGGAAACCAATGACTGGTCCTTTTGACCTTCGACCTATCACCCTCTGCCCTCACTGCCCTCATCTCTGACCCCACAGAGCGTCAGGGTCTCTCAGTCATAGAGTCTCTGTCCTCATCCTCTTTGGTTTTTGTCTGCATGCTCTCTGGCTTCATGACCAGCCATGGTGTTGTAACAGTGATTACAGTAATGTATCGTCCAGACTCCTATGGATGTTATTGTGGTCTTGTAGCTTTTCCTGTATTTTCTTGTTCATGTGCAGTACAGTCAGTAGTCCTCTTGGTCAGTTCTCTCTGGTGTAGTAGGTCTGAGGTGATTTCTGGAATATTCGGTTTGGTTGGGTGCGTATATAAGACCGGTGGTAGCTTGCCTTCTGCCTCTGTTGAAATGCTACGGTAAAGACCCGGTTAAAGGGTGTCTCTGGGTAAAGTGAGAGAGTGTGTGTGTGAGGATGTCTCTCTGTCTGTCCACTGCAGTACCGGACATTTGACCCCTGCAAGCAGCTGTGGTGTAGCCACCCTGACAACCCGTTTTTCTGCAAGACCAAGAAAGGGCCGCCGATCGACGGCACCATGTGTGGTGACGGGAAGGTACGCAAACGCCCGCACTGCGCGCACGCCCAGACACGCCCCAGACGCTAACGGTAACCCTGTCGCGTGTTCTCTCGTCCTACCACAGCACTGCTTCAACGGCCACTGTATTTGGCTGACCCATGACATGATTAAGCAGGATGGTGGGTGGGGCGTGTGGAGCCAGTTTGGATCGTGCACCCGCACCTGCGGAGGAGGGGTGCAGTTCCGGACCCGCGAATGTGACAACCCCATGTGAGTCAACATCGGCAGCACCAGCATGGCGTGACGTCCACGGGATCACGGCGGACAGAGCGTCAGCGCTTGCCCCAGCGTGGCAGAGCGTACTCACCGTTCACGCGGGCCAAGTGTAACAAGTCTACCCGTCTCTGACCCCCCCCATCCACCCCCCTCCTCACCCATCCCCCCCCCTGTGCTCTCCAGGCCTGCTAATGGAGGTCGTACCTGTCTGGGTTCTAACTACCAGTTCCAGCTGTGTAACAGCCAGGAGTGTGAGGACCTGTACAGTGACTTCAGAGAGGAGCAGTGCCGCAGGCTGGACTCGGAATTTGAGTTCCAAAGCAGAATGCACCACTGGTTGCCTTTTGAACACGCTGACCGTGAGTAGCCGACACACGCGGTCAAAGCTGAGAAAATCTCTGGCTTGGGTGGGAAAGTCTGTGTCTGCCGATACTCAGAGCATGTGGAGGAAGAATGAGAGGCAGAACGACTAGCGTTGGGCCCGTTGTGACACCCGCTGATGTGTGAAATACATTTGATTGCTGTCTGGTTTGCTGCGGATCATTGTTTGATCAAAACAGAACTGCCGTCTTTGAACCTTAAAACAACAACCTGTTGTTTAAAGGGGCCGTACTTTGACACATTATTTTTTATTATATGTTACATTACGTTAGCTTACATTACAATGCGCTACCAAAACATGTAACACAAATTAGCTAAAACGTATTATATGTTACGAACGCTACTAAAACGTTTTACGAATGCTAATAAAACGTATCATACATTACACATGTACCCAAAACACACAATATTTTGGCGATTGGCAGGCAGCCAGTCTCAAAGTTGCTATGTTCAGCTCCCCAGACATGTGCACTACCTGCTGCTCCAAATAGGGATAACCCAAGTAATGGTGTTACCAAGGTCGCTATTATACCCCACCAATGCAGTTTAAGGTTACAGTTAACGTTAGGGTATCGTTTGGGTTACGTTTTGGGTTAAGGTTTGGTGTCACGGCACTGGGGTTTAAGGTTATGGAACTAAAAAGGATTGGTTAAAATTAGTTATCACAGTTCTGGGGTTATGGTTTGATAAAAAGATTTGCCTCTGATTGGGTTTGAACTTGTGATCAGCGGAGAATAATTCCCGGATGTTCCCATCCATCCACCATCCCCGACCCAACAGCTTGTCTATTGAACTCTTATTGCACTCACTATTGCCTCCAACGGCCGGGCTTTACTCTCACATTATTTAACCTGACGTAATATGTCTCTCAAAGATTTCCATAACATTGTTTGCATATTCCCCCTGAGACCAGGCTCGATTTTTACGGTACTAGTAGCATGGACACCAGCATTAAAGCCCAGAAGACATCTGCATGAAATGTTTAAAGTTAATGTTTCTAAAATATTTTCTGCCAAATTGCCTCATCATACTGGCTATAGACACATGCAGTCCTATCCTGCCCATCCTAAACCACCCTGGACTAGCTATTACTATTCTGGTCTCGTTTGGTAAGAGAAGACGAGGATGAGACAAGTCATGTTATGGTTTAAATTCAGTCTTGTTAACGTTAGAGGTAGGATTTTACACAGTATCCCTTTAAGAACACTATCTCTTCCAGTTCTCTCCTCCATCTCTCTCCCTCTCTCTCTCCTCTATCTCTCTCCCTCTATCTCTCTCTTCTCTATCTCTCTCTCCCTCTATCTCTCTCCCTCTCTCTCTTCTCTGTCTCTCTCCCTCTATCTCTCTCTTCTCTATCTCTCTCCCTCTATCTCTCTCTTCTCTATCTCTCTCCCTCTATCACTCTCTCCTCCATCTCTCTCCCTCTATCTCTCTCCCTCTATCACTCTCTCCTCCATCTCTCTCCCTCTATCTCTCTCTTCTCTATCTCTCTCCCTCTATCTCTCTCTCCTCCATCTCTCCCTCTATCTCTCTCCCCTATCTCTCTCTCCCAATCTCCCTTTCAATCTTTCCCCAGCCAGGCAGGCTGTGTGATTTACAGACAACACCTCCTGTTTAACCATGCCCTTATGTTCTGGGGCAGTTCGACCCAGATAAGTTTGAAAGTTACATTCTTTGGTTTAACCTCTTCTCTAATCTGGTTCTCAAACTTGTGAAACTAAGTGAATAAGTTTGTAAGTATTATTTCGTCATGTAGCGTAGAGGCTGAACCACATTTGAACCCTGCAATTCGACATTCAGCCGGCACTCTCATACAGAGAGACATACAGTTACTAATGCACTTTAAAATACCTTGAGAGAACAGTGAAGCAACTCAGTAATAGAATCTATGCATTCTACCTGTCAGAAAAATTTGACCTTGTACTACTTTGGGCATGACTTGCTTGCTACTATCTCAGCAACAGTAGCTAGTCAGCATTTGGTGAATTATATTCTATTATATATTCTATCTTTTGACTGGCTGACTCAGATATGTTAACTTGGATATGCTAGCTGCTAAAGTAGAACAAATTATGCTGGCATTTTGTATTGTAAAATTCTCATTGGCACAGAAAACACCTTAACTAGATCAAATGAAATACTTAAATAGTACAGCAATGGTTCATCAAATAACTGTGTGGCTCAGTTAGTAGAGTGTGGTGCTTCTGGGTTCAATTCCCACAACAGCCCAGGTTTTAAAGATTATGACATTGCATGCACTCACTAATGTATGTCACTCTAGATAAATTATATGTCAACAAGCTATCATTTTATAGGTAACTTTGGTTAGGATTAGAATGGGTTAAGTTTAGTGTTAGGGTTTAGTTGAAGTGTTAGTGATATGTAGAGGCTGTAGAGCATCTACCAATGGACTATCAGGACTCTAAATAGATTTACCAATAATGATCATTATTCCTAAAGATGGCGCCACAGCACTGATACATCACTTGGGATCCATTAATAAACTCATGTTTATTCATGTCTCACAAATAAACTCATGTTTATTCATGGCTCACAATGACAGATTCTTATTTCTAAGGGTGAAACCATGGTTCTGTATCTATGGATGAGAGAAATATAATCTCACAGAATATTGTTCCTCTGTGATAATCCGAGGGTGAACAACACTAATCGACACTGATGATTCACGGCATCTGATCACTGACAATCTGACGGATATATGGCAGTTATGTCTTAACTACGACAATTCCCACGCAGCAAAAATGTATTACTAACTGTCATATAGTTCTGTTGATCAACCCAGAGAAAAGAGCATCCGAACATAATTTATGGAAGTGAAACCGCTGTGCTTACTGCAAGTCAAACTGAGCCAGAACGTAAAGAGCTTATTAAACCATGAGACCTGGGATTCCCAATTCTTTTTCATCACACCGTGTCTCCAACAACACTCTCACGTCAGCATGTTGATACACTCCTTAAGGGGAGGCGGTGGTGTTATTGCATATTAACCAACGGTCCCGGTGAAGAGCGGAGCTGGAAAACAAATGCTGACTCGTCTCTCCGTTTAATCCAGGGTCACACAGCAACTGCATCCAGTGGAACACTTCCCATGCTAAACTGTTTGTCTCAACTCTTGTCCTTTCTAAACGCCATGCTTTTGCAGCAAGACCTGCCCTTGTATATGGGAGAGAGAGGAGGGAGTAGAGAGAGCGGTTTGACTGTACTCCATTAGTGCATGGTCATTGTACAGATTAGCATTAGCCGTGTGGAAGTTCTGTGGAAGCTGTGTATTTAGCTTTCAGCTTCCTCCTAAATGAGGAGGTAAAAATCCACTTGTTTCCAAGCATTTATCAATCCAGCTGCCTATGTCGTCCAAGGGGGCATGCAGGTCAGGGTGATCGGGTATTGACAACGCTCTCGTCACCCGGGGATCATGGTTCAGTGACTCAGCTTTTATAATACTCAGCTTTTATAATTTCCAAAATCACAGTGAATTCGGAACGCCGGGCGCCAGAGACAGAGTCTTCTCAGAAAGTGATCACAGGGAAACCTGTTGTTAATCTCTGTACGATGTGTTTGGTTTCAAGTAGAGATACACATTCAACAGTTAGACCGACATAGCCACTAATCTGCCATGCCAGAATGCATAGCCAGTCAGGGTACCCACACATCTGTCTCCATGCAGGCTGGACATGATTCCTCCTGGCCCAACTGTCCCCAGGTTGTAAGGTCGTTGCAGGGGACATATGCTGTGGATTCCTTGTTCTTCCGAAATCTCCCCCCTGTCTCTCGTTCCCCTCATCGTGGGTTCTCTCTAAAGACTTCCTCTCAGACAGTTATTCACATGGGTAGTATACCTAGATCCCTTTACAGCCTGTTCTCTAGTGCTGTCAGATATAGTCATAGTGAACACACACTCCAAAAGAACATAGGAAATTGAAGAGAGGCTTGTCAAGATTAAGCATTCGTCTACACTGTGTGTTTCTGTGTGCGACTCTGTTTCACAATGGATGTAAATGAAGTGCTATAATGTGTGTGTGTTTGTGTGTTTTTGTGTGTGTGTGTGTTTGTGTGCTTGCGTAGCTTTGAAGCGCTGCCACCTACATTGCCAGTCCAAGGAGACCAGAGACAAGATTGACATGCAGAGGCTGGTCCAAGACGGAACACACTGCTCGTACAAAGACCCGTACAGTGTGTGTGTGCGTGGCGAATGTGAGGTCAGTGTGCGTGTCCCTGAATGTGGATGTGTTTTCACATATTTCTACGCAGGGTTACAAAATGGGAGGCCATTATTCAGACCGACCTGTGTGTGTGTGTGTGTGTGGGTGTGTGTTGCAGAAAGTGGGCTGTGACGGCGCGATAGGCTCGTCCCTACAGGAGGACATGTGTGGCGTCTGTGGAGGGGACAACACCAGATGCAAGATCATCGAGAACGACTTCAACCGCAGTGCCAAGAAACAAGGTACACACGAACACACGCAACATGCCACCAACTCTCTGCCAGACAGGGACCAATGCCAACAGTCTTTATGACCTGGTACCTGAGGAGGTGATGACCCAGATCCGGAAGAGACACAAACGTGGTCAAATGTGGTTTAGATGGGTGAACCATAGTGTTTATCCGATAGAAATCTCTGGTCACGTGTAGGCATTGTAAGATGTACAGGCCAAAAGATGTAAATGAATATAACAGTTGTGTCATTGGGTAATGTGCATGTATTGGTCATTGAATCAAAGGCTCTTAGTTTGTCGTTGTAGTAATGACTTGTAGTAATGAGAGTTTCAGCTACCTAAGACATTGACTCAAATGTAGACGTTTTTGCACTCTGATTTCCGGGAGGTTCACAGCATAGGACACGTTTCTTTCTGCAGAAGAAACCCCGGGCTTGTCAATCAAGTCTGCTCTGCAAGTCTCCCGTTGTTGCCCCTGTGGTTTTAAATCCGCCATGACAAGGTTACTTTCCTGACCTATGTAGACCTACTGCTCTTGGGGCCAAATGTCCAGTGTACCCATGAGCCTTACACCCCATGAATGTCTAATGATATAAGACGATTTCATAGTCATTTGGGGAATTTTACACCAAGCCTTTACAAGAGCAAGTTGGAACTATCACTAGATACGTTACATCTGTCAAGCCCTTCACCACACATGGCCTAGGGTTTCATTTAGGATTGATGGGCCATTGATGTGGTTACAGATCTGCTGGATTCCTTACTGAAGAGCCCCCTCTACTGGTAACACAGAGGCAATGAGCTGACCTGAATCACGTCCTGTTGAAATAAATTCAAAACAATACGTTTAAATCTCGGAAACAATTCCTTTCTTGTTCACACCAGATTCAAAATGTATTGTTCATTTACAAATTGCGCATGTTTTGGCATGTGTGCAAAAGAATAAGAACAGTTGTCTACAAAAGGCACAATACCTACATGCACATGGCTTGCTGATCAAAACTGCTAAGTTGATTCTTAATGAAATTGTCATACTCATCACAACTTCTAAACATTCTTTCATCGTGTGAGCCATCGCATGAAAAATGATCCACTCAATTATCAAATCTGTCAGACATACATGTATATTCCATAAATATCTACAGCATGGAATGTTTGTGATGTCTGCTAAATTGACAAATGTCCTGCCAGGTGACGTAGTATTGAAATAGGAATCGGAAGAGGATTTTTTCCCCCGGTGCATCACAAGGGAAAACATTCAATGAAATGTTGATGAAAATCTCTTGACAGACCAACAAGAGTGACAGGATGTCCACCAAGAAGATGGGAACTTGTAGTGTTACGTACCGTGAGGAGGTGCAATTTGTTGTTTTTTACAGAACTACGTAAAAAATGAAAGAACATCAAAAATAAAATGACCAGTGCAGCTTACACGATGACAAAAAGCTTTTCATTTTGGTGGCACTGGCCAATTTACAATAACTAGGTTTTGAAACATGAATTAAATGTTTTGTGTGTGTTACTACATTTTACTGACATGCCATAGAGTTGTGATGTCCCATGAAATAGTTGTGACAATTGCACTACAGTTTAGAGAATGTTAAGACTGTTTCGAAAAATGAGCCAAAGTGATTGAGAGAAACTGTAACATACGAGAAGGATCCACACCCACGGATGATGTCAAACTGTAGGCTGTGACTTCCTGTTAAATAGATTTCATCCAGATGAAATAAGGACAAAAACAATATTTGGATCAATTTCCTGGAATTGACCCTGACTGACATCACTTACAACACAGCAGTTAAAGTATTTTTTTAAAGAGCATAAAAACTGTAGAGAGAACATTTGATCCTCAGATGAACAATAATGTTTAGTGAAAATGTATCCTGGTAAAGGCTTCTCTGGGAGGCCATAATAGTGTACTTAAGCATTGTTCTGAATAGTCCAACTGCTAGTATGCGTTAACCTGGCAAAATAATCCCAAATGCCAGGGACCGTTTTAGAAGATACTTTGGGTAACTACATTCTTACCAGCCAGTTAAAAATAATTGATGTAGTTGAACGTGACCCAACATTTCCTCCCTAAAGCAGTCTGCTGTCATCACCTTGAAAAGGATGATTTAAAATGTATAACATGAGGAGCTTGGCCTAATGTCAAATACAATAATTCTAGCATATTTCAAATGTGTATATATACTGTACCCATTCGGAAAATGTATATATGTATGTAACTTATGTGTTTTATATGAGCATATATCTCGTAAACATACATTTGGTTTGATCAAGACATTTACATATATGTCAAAATATAGAAGAATTAGCAATTTTTTATATATGTCAGATTGAAATATGTAATTATGACCATATATGATCATGTATTTTAAAATATATGTTAAGTCTTTTAATGTATATGGCCATAAATACATATTTTATTGCTGTATGGGTATGTATAATACAGTGTCTCAGTAAGGTGTTGAGCTACCGCAAGCCTCCAGAACAACTTCAATGTGTCATGTCTCTGGAACTCTACTGCAGGGTGGGAACGCCATTCTTCCAAAAGACATTCCCTCATTTTGCTGTTTTCATGGCAGTGGTGGAGAGCCCCGTTTAACATTTAGATCCTTTCCTCTTGCCATTTTGATCAAATACCGAGGTCAGCTGGTCCTCCTCAGCATTTATTATATCCCACTGAGCATGATAGGATGTTAATTGCTTAATTGTATCGTACAGAACAATAGTGTGGAAGCATTGTATTGTGGAAGCATTGCGTTCATTATGTTCCTCCTCATGTATTCAGGGTTTTCCTTTAATTTGTCAGTCATCTGTGTATATGCAGTACCTGTCTAAATCTTGGACACTCTTACACATTCATGGGCTTTTTTTTTTAATGAATACAGGACATATCATTATCTCATACCTTAACATGCCTGGTTGGACTATGTGCAAATCTAGGAGCTGGCCATTTCAGATCAATGTTTTATACCAATCATTTTGTCCCCTCAGTGTCTGAAGAAAATTTGTGTTTTCATTTCAGGTTACCTCAAAGTAATTGAAATCCCTCGAGGGGCAAGACACCTGTTGATCCAGGAGATCGACCCAACCCCACACATCCTAGGTATGAAACGTGTGTTTTCACGTGTGAGCTTGCATGTCTGTGGACATGGACTGCCCTGCACTGCTCTGTTGCCACGGCAATGGGGAATGACGGACATCTGGAGATCCGGGCTTAGCTGCATGTGGATAGGGGCGGGGCCCTGAGAGCCTGTCTGAGAGAGCGTGTGTTAGTGTGCATGCACGGCCGCGTGGGCATACCTAAGTCTTCTAAAACCCTTCCTCTCTCCCCAGCCGTGAAGAACCAGGCCTCAGGACAATTCTTCCTCAATGCGGAGGGAGAATTCCCAGAATCCCGCTCGGTCATAGAGAAAGGCGTGGAGTGGGAGTACATAAACAATGAAAATGAGAAGGAGACCATTCAGACCAAAGGGCCGCTCAGACACGGGGTCCTCATCATGGTACACACGCCATTCCGTCGCCGCCCATGTTCTGCTCGTGGTTTGACGCTCCTGAGTCAGGGCTGACTCTATGGTTGGGCTGGAAAACCAATAACGGGGTTGTCTCCTTGTGTCCAGGTGCGGTCCCATGGTAATAACAAGGTGAACCTGTACTATAAGTACATCATCCACATGGATCTGCTGTCTACCATCGAAAGCAACATGCTTCTGGATGACACCTCCTTCTACGAGTGGGCACTGAAGAAATGGTCCTACTGCTCTAAGCCCTGTGGGGGAGGTATTTTATACCGACACCAGTAGGACTGGAAAATACAGAGGGTCTGGGGGAACGGGCTGGTTTCTGGGTAAGGAGCTCTTTGTCTAACGGGTGTTTTTGTTCTGCCTGAAAAGGTAAGCAGGTCACCCGATACGGCTGCCGAAGGAAAGCGGACAGTAAGATGGTCCACCGCCGCTACTGCGAGAACATCAAGAAGGACCATACCATCAGCCGAAGTTGCAACGTGAAAGAGTGCTCCCAGCCCGTGTACGTATGGCTGTCTTTGTGAGCGTCGTGTTCGCGCTGATGTAATGTTTGACTTTACTCCTTGTTCCGTAGACGTGATCCTGCCAACAGCAAAGAAGTTAGAAAAAGAAGCGGGCTATTGTCCAAAATAGATTCTGTTCCTACCAGCCCGTGTAAGTGTCTGTTCTCTGTGTGCAGCTGGGAGGCGGGACCATGGGAGACGTGCAGTAAGACATGTGGGAAAACCGGCTTCCAGAGTCGGTCTGTTCACTGCGTCCAACCCTTAGAAAACGGCAACAAGCGACCCATCCACAGCAAGAACTGCAACGACGACCGACCTGAGGCGCGGCGTCCCTGCAACAGAGAGCTCTGCCCCGCACAGTGGAGAGTAGGGCCCTGGTCCCAGGTGAGGAAGGTCGGAGAAGGATCATCTGGGGTCAAGTCTATGGCTAGTGTTAGGAATAGGTTTATATTTAAGCATTTAAATGTGTTGGGTTTTTGTGGCGTGTGAAAGCACATGTGTAGGTGTGTGTGTGTGTGTGTATGGACTGGAAAAGGATAGTACAGAACATTTTACCTAGTGAGGACCTTTCACCCGTCTTGTTAAGGAACATGGACATTTATGGTTACGTTTAGGCAAAATAATAGGGTTAGGTTGAAGGTTAAGTTAGGGTTAGGGTTTAAGGTTAGGTTGAAGGTTTAGTTAGGCTAAGGTTCTGGTTAGGAAAGATATGATTTTTCTTTGAAATAGAAAATATATGATTTTGCTGCGAAATTATCACAAGGCTAGATTCCTAAAAGGCAGGTGTGTGTGTGTGCATGTGTGTGCGTTTGTGTGCGTGTGTGTGCGTGTCTGTGCGTGTGTGTGCGTGTCTGTTTGCGTGTGCGTGTGTGTGTGTGCGAACACAGTGCACGGTGACCTGTGCCAACGGGACCCAACAGAGGCAGGCGCTGTGTCACACACGTGACAACACCATCGGTCTGTGTCTGGACAGCAAGCCGGAGACCATACGCATCTGTCGCCTGGCGCCCTGTCCCAGTGAGTATCAGGCCAAGCTATTAACAACACACACATTTATAAAATGTCTCCGTGCACTACCAGCGATGGGTAGTTTCTACAGAATATTTGGAATTTTAGGCTCCTTTCCCTGCTCTCCTAATTTACAGGAGGCTCGTCGGACCTGAATAAGAATGGCAACATTCTGATCCAGTGGTTGTCTCGTCCTGACCCAGATTCACCATACCAGAGGAACAGCTCACGTAAAAAACCATCCCTTTACGGCTCTGGTCCCGGCCTCCGGTGCATGGCTGTCCTGACCTGGACCCTGCCTTCTCTCTCTGTTCTTTTTACCCTGCAACAGTCCTGGGCTAGGGGCCACGGGGGCAGGCTCACCCCCTGACCACCCCCCACCCCCGTGTCTGTGCCTGTGCTCGCGCGCCCGCGGGGTGTGTGTCTTTGGGGGGTGTGTGTCTCTTTCTCTGTGTCTGAGACAACTCTGATTGGGGGAGGTCTCTGGCTCCTGTGTGCTGATTGGTTGGTTGGTTCTCTCTTGCTCTGTCTCCTCTCTGATCTCTCTCTCTCTCCTTTGTGGAGCATTGTGTTGTAACCGGTGGCCAGTCGAAACTAAAAAGAAAAAAAAAACATTTAAACTTTGAAGAGGAGGTGGATGTGGAAGTAGGCGAGCAGGTTTGATTGGCGGCTCTTAAGGGCGTTGAGGAGCCTGTGAGGCGCGGGCCTCTCCACTGTTTGGCGGCCGTGTTTTGCGTGAGCTAGCTACGAGTCGTCACGGGTCAAGCTCCCGAGATGCGGCTGCAATTTTTTTCAGCGCACCGTCATCGTCGGGGGTCGTTGTGTGCGAAAATAACGAAGAGAAAAGAAAAAAAAAAAGACAAAAAAAAAAAAAAAAAAGAAAGCTTTATTGTGATTGTGATCTTGTCACAATGAGGACATCTTTGCTAAAGTGCTCATCTCACATCCTGATTCCATTCTAGAATGAGAACGATGGCTTTTCACTTTCCAGGTCCCATTCTCAGAATGACAAGTCATCAAAGGGACAGGAGGAGGTGACACACACACACGTTTTATGATTATTCTAATACAGAGCGGTTGGGTGAAGAGGCCACGAGGGAAGGAGAGTAAAAGGCTGATAAAAACAGGGTCGTTTTACCATGTGAGGTTGCTTCTCATTTCACCACTTCATCAACCATCCTCTCTTTGACTGTTATATTAAAGTTCAATAAATGCAGCTTATTTGTGCTTGCAAACTTTAAAACAAATACATCTATAAATATAGTTGTGTGTGTGTATATATATATATACACGGATATATATATATATTTATACACGGATATATATGAAATCTATATGAGTAACAATAATATTAATAATAATAATGTTAAACCATGAATAAGCTGTAGCTTATTTGCCTAAACCTATGGACTGCTAATGATCGCTTTGATCCTTGACTGTTATGTGTATTTTTTATTGATTTTACACAAATACAGAAGTAGAGATATAATAAGATTTAAGTGTCAGGGGGAAGCAGGTAGAGACCTACAGTATATAAAGCAGGACTTGGTCAGTTAGTTGCCTCTCCATTTCTCTCAGATGGATAAGTGGTTTACTGTTGCTCCTTATTTTATTTAAGGAAAGGATCATATTTTTGTCATGCACATTTGCATCCCCTAATCGTTTGAGCTCATATTTATGTATGTGTGTGTGTGTGGGCGTGTGCAAGCGTGTGAGTGTATATGTATGTGCATGGATGCGTATGTGTGTGTGTGTGTATGTGTGCATGCGTGCGAGCGTGCGTGCGTGCGTGCGTGAGTGTTTGTATTATTGTGTATGTTCATGCAGGCTTCTCATTGACATAAAACTCTAATACAGAAATACCTCATAAACCTTCATTTGAAAGCATTACTTTTTCCTTTCGTGGTGAACATTAAACACATGAACAATGCCTTATCTTGGATTGAATGTAATGGCATTAATCTGTGAAAGAGATGGCTTTACTCATCAAAACGTTTATTAATCACTCGGAATAGAGGCAGCTTCAAAACAACAAGCAAACTCACCATCAGAACCTACAAAAAAACGTGAGCTTTGGACGCTGGTCTGACCACCGGGCATGGTCTACAAAGGGCCTAGGGTATCGATCGACACACTGACGGCATCTAGAAAAACACTTCAGACTTGTCATTGTATTGTGATCCCATATTTCTGTTGTGACTATGTAGCGAGCTATCCGATGTTTCGTGCTGGAGTCGGACAATTGGGGGCCAATGAAGCCAGACCTTGCAGTGCGATACTGTATATAACATTGGTGTTGACTGTATTTAATAATGTTCATGACTGTTATCTTCTTACTTATGAAAAAAAATATATATATATTATATTCTATACTATGGGTAACTGTTTCGTGGCTTCACTAGCCTGCTGGGTGGGGCTGGCTGTCGTTGGATTGATCGGGGAAACATTCAGAAGGACTATGTGCACTGCGTCTATATGCACTTTGATTTATCAGGGAAAATTTATTAATGTTTTGTAAATGTTTCATAGGACACTTAAATGTGCCATTCCAGTTTTTACATCATTCATCATGGAGAATTATGTATTTTATTTATTCAAACTTCAAATATATTTATTCATTTATGTAATTTATTCATGTTACTTCTTATCAATTGATTAATTAACTGATTGATTGATTTCCAAGTAATGAAGTGTTTAACCAAAGTGACTGTGAACTTGTACCTTTCGATACAGTTTATTTATTTTTCTTAAGAAAATTATCTATCTATATATTGAGGGGGAGTACATCTCGCTGTTTAGGTTCCTGTCATTACCAACTGCAAAGTTGTATAAATAAAAAAATGTTTTAAAAAGCGCTCTGGCATCTCTCTCCTCCTGAGTTTGTGATGGTTTGCCTGAGGCACATGCCAGAAGAAGATTGCTCCAAACCTATGAAGGGTGTAAACATGTTTTAACTATGTTCTGCATTATTATGCATTCCAAAATAAGAATAGAGAGATACTGATGTCATATATTGCTACTAATCTAAAACTTGTATGGAAGACAGGTGAGGTGTCTGAGCCTTTCATAGACAAGTGTCACCAGCTCCACAGCCCCGGAGTCCACTCTACTCTTGACTGTTTTCAGTCAATGCTCCTTGTTCTTCCTGCTTTTTCTTAGTTCTCTTTCTTTTCAGTTGTTCTCTTCTTAGTCTACTTCTGCCTCCCCACCTGTTAATGGTCTGGCTTTACTACCTCTTTTACTTGCATGCAAATACTGACACACACACACACACGCACCACATACACACACACACACACACACACACACACGCACCACATACATGCACAGTGCCATCTCCACGCCCCGCCCAGTCTCAGCTCTGTGTTCTCTTCCCCACAGGCAAGCAGCGTTGTCATGGAGACAGGTCAGTGTTCTGTCGCATGGAGGTGCTGATCCGCTATTGTGCTCTGCCGGGCTACAAGCGCATGTGCTGCAAGTCCTGCAGCAACGTGCCAGACGCCACCCCGCCCCAGGTCACAGCTCGCCCTCTGCCAAAGAGAAACTCCACCTCTCTTCCAAAGAGGACAATGAATATAGCTTATACCACGCCACACTCACAGAGCACCTATTCAACACCCTACCCATACCCGTACTTCAGCCCTAGCATATACACTACAACTCCCAGCAGCCCTTTCCCTGAGTCAACAGTTAACAGCACTTTTATCAGCAACGTCACCACAGAGACCCCGATTCACAGTTATGACATTGGAGGGGTCGGAACCACTATTCCCAGCAGCCCATTTTCCATGGATGACTTAAATCCATCAGAAACAAGCTTTTATGAGGATATCACATCACCCAGTGGAACCCTCCCTTACACTGAAGTCACAATTCCCAGTGGAGATGATGTAACAACGGCTAGTGGAAACGTGCCCTATGACTATGATGTCACAATGCAGAGTGGAACCTTGCCTTATGATAATGACATAACAGTCATGACGGTAATGATTCCTACCATCCCCGTCGATGACGTCACAGATGTGCCTAGGCCTGATTGGCCGGATTCCACAGAGTATATATCTGTGAAGTCGACCGTGTCCACAATGACCACAACTATCGAGCCGATAACAGAGATAATTACAGTCCCGCATCTCACGACAACAATAACCAATGAGCCCACGCAATCACCAAATCACCCGGTGGAGACCAGCGAGAACAACTCCATCGACATTCCCTTCAACCGGATCATCAGAGTGGACAACGACATATCACAGAACAACCTGATTCCCAAACGGAGCCGTGTGTTCCTGCAGGAGAGAACAAAGAATAAACGAATCCAGGAACTCCTGGAGGAGAAGAGGAACTTTCTGTTGCGGATGAAGCGGGCACAGAGTGGCCCTTCGTGATGAAGACTGCCTCAACCTTTGACCCTAGCCCTCCCCTGATTTCTCTTATAGAGATGTACTTATGTCTGCTTCCAGACTGGAGTTATTTTTTAACCTTTAACCTGCCTTGGTGCTTTCAATCAGGCAATGACTCAAGGCACACACAGAACAAGCTTAGATACATACATACAGCCATGTTGTTTTAAAAACATCTGAGTACTCTCACACACACACACCCACACACACATCTGACAGACTGCAGCAAACCGGACTCTGTGGAGACAGAACTAAAGCCAAAGAACCTTTGGGAGTCAAATCTTATACAGATTCCAACCTGAAGCGGTTCATTTTCTTTTAAGATTTAAAGTAGATTCCCATGTGATTGGGTCACTAGTACAATCACATACTAGTACAATCACACACTAATACACTAGTACAATCACACACTAATACACTAGTACAATCTCTTTAGACCCACACGTTAACGAGGAAAACATTTATCTCTCCAAATCTTGCAATTTTCTTTCAGATTTTCTAAGCGGGGCACATACAGTCCACTCTTCTGTAAGCAATACATATCTGAATAAGCTTAGTGTGTGAACATTTGGACCTTCAGGCCATTAAGGTTAACGGTAGATTATCTCAATTCAGTATTATTCCCCAATGCTTAATTTCAATCAGATCTGACACCATGTTAGATAACAGCCAATGGCTGCAGTTGATATAGCCCCAGTCTGAGTCAAACAGACAGTAACACAACTAAGGTCCCATTGAACGAGGAGCGTTAGACAGGAACCGCAGTGTGCCTGGTGGTGTGTCCTGAATGGTACTACAGTGCCCTGCACTTAAGGAACAAGACTGCCCTTTAGAACGCACATTACAGCTTCCTGAATCAGGGTACTTTATAGCTCCAAAGCTCTGCCCTGTAGACTTCCAAGCAGCAGAATACTAGGGGGACATCTAGATTGTCTGAAGTCAGTGGCCGTCTCTCTTTTTCTCTTTCTGTTGTCTGCACAGATGACAACGACTTGGAATGGTGACAGCAAATAACAGGTTTCGCTGTCCACCGTGGTGCAATCCTCTGCCTTCTTTTCCCTATCCTTCACCCTACGCAGATGAAAGAGAACGAAAAGATACTGGGGAAAAAGCTTTGCTTAGGCTATTGAGTTGACTCCGTAAGTACACCACATTTGGAGTTAGCGTAGACCACGACAATGCCAAGTCCATAGGGCTCTAATGTCCGACCCATTGGGGTCTACTGCGCATGCGCCTATCGGCCGCTTCTCAGAGAGTCACCGCTCAACGGGCTGAGAGTCAGAGAGTCAATGCTCCCACTAACTGTATTTTTCCGTTCCCTCACAACAATAATCCAACATAAATAAATGAAAGATGAGAAAACTATTTATACAACAAGACAAATTGACAAGTGTCTGAGCATAAATGGAATGACGCGTGTGTTTCAGGGATGGGGGGATTGGGGTGTGTGTTTAAAATTCTCGGCTGGATCATTGAGGTGCATTAGTAACGCTAGTGGATTCTATTGGATTCTATCGTTGCTAACTCAGAGCTCACTACACGGACTCCTTTATTTCTTCTTTATCATTTTTTTTTTACAATAACAGCACTAAAGATGAACAGAACATAAACACATTACATAACAAAACATAAAATCGGATTGCAACAAGGTTTTTTTTGTCAGCAACAGACATAAATCTTATTATAGCTAGTACTGCGAATTTGGATTCTGATGTTCACAAAGTGATGGCTCTCTCATTATACCCAGTAAAGTAGGGGTTTTAAAGTAGATTTAATTAGCATTCACACTGCCATGTGTTCATCTTTGTTGGTGCTGAAACCCCCTCACTGAGCCACAGAGAACGCACCCAGTTAATTTGCCTGCCTATTTTGAAAGAGTAAGAAAATAATGAATAATTCTTTATAATTCTTTAAATCCAACTTGTATTTACTATTATTATCTGATAATTTTGCAGCTGCTGCGGAAAACCTTTAGGGATCTCTCTGTGCTACATCTGTACATATGAATCAGAACGTAATGTTTAATATTTATTGAAGTTCAAGTGTCTGTGGTATTTCGCACATCAGGGGTTGTGTGATGTTCCTGTCTACAATGTCTTTTTTTACTTTCATTCTCTCCTCACTTACCACTAGAGGGAAGCAGAATAGCACATGTAGTGTGTCTTTTCACATATTAATTTGTCAAACAAATAATTTCAGTTTCAGAGTTTTATTGGGCATATTCAGGTATATCTTTTGACACAATGAATATGCCCCTCGTTACGGCCAGAAGTAGATAAAATGGAATGGAGACCTAGTATGAATCAGTTTCAAATGCCCAAATGAACCACTTCCCCTCCTCTCCTGGCACTCCATTTGTGCATTCATGTGTACCTCTGCCATTTGTACCAAGTGTCACAAAGTTGAGGGAGTGAAAATGATCAAGGACATGTGGCTAATTGGATCGCCCTCCAGGGATTCTGCAACAATGCAACCACAATAGGCAAAGTGGAATCCCATAAGGTACAAAATGATGAGCTTATGCAATTCCACACAGCAGAATGGATAGGCAGGCCACATGGAATTGTTTATGCCTAAATCAGAAGGGGAAAAAAACATTAGTTAAATGCAAAAGTCCCAGACTGCAAGTACTTTAACTAGCATGTGAGGAAGGTTCTTGAAATATTCATCTACTCAAAAATGTAGCAGCTGGAATCCAGCAGACATTTTTAGCCTTTTGGTCTAGTACAAAAGTCACCCAACCTCCAAAGCAGTGACTGCAACAACTTGACAGTATTGGCATTGCAATACTAATAAATGTTAAAGAAAAAATTAAGAAAAAAACTGTTCATTTTTAGACTTTATTTCCTGGTTTATTTCTTATTTTTTTCAGTAAAAAAAAAAAAAAAATCTGTTTAATTTGTGTTTTGTATTGTTTCAGTTATCATTTTTTTTTTTTTGTTATGACCAATTTCTGTTTTGTAGTCCTACATTCGTTTTAAATGTCAACAGTCAACCACAATTGTTTTCTACTATTGGTCACAATGACTCCTTTGGACCCAGTGTAAATATTATGTAAATAATATGTTCAGAGAGTTAAGGGTATACTGTAACTATATACTATAACTATAACTATAACTCAATAACTATCATAATCAAATATGGCTAGTAAAAAATAGCTGCAACAACAGCTAAAAATAAAAATAAAAGCAATGCAAAACGTCTCTATGGGTGTGTGGGTGTAAGTCTTTTTTTTGTTAAACCAAACAAGACTGCAATCGGTATCACTTTCTGTCAGGACTGGAAAGGTGACTAGAAACATGTCCCTTCTCCATCTAATACAGTAGGTTGACCCTCTGGCTGAACAGGGACCTCACACACAATATTGGATCTGAGAAATCAATATACCTGGAGAATGTGGTTGAGATGCTTGTTGGATTCAATGTATTGGCATTTTCCAGTGGTCTTACTGCTCCCTGCCAGACCTGTCTGATCTGCTAAAGGAAAAAAGCTTGTCTCCTCAGTGGCTCCTCAGTGTCTCTGTTGAAAGAAGTCCCCCTAGGGTCCATTAGGGAAATGTAGGAAGGTTAGGGACAAACATGTCTGCACTTAAGTCATTATGTTTGTGAGAAGCTCACACACATGGGGGCTGTTCTGATGAATCACCTGTGGAGATTTTGTGTTTGCTGTGCTTAAGGCTTATTTTTGTGTCTGCCCTCACTTTTTCACCTATTAGCTACTGATGGCCAGTGATAGCGATGAACTAAGTTTGACATAACACATTGAAACAATTCACCATTGATAATACATTTATTTATGTGTGTAGTGAATGATAATGATTCGTTTTCTGTTTTCATTCACTTCTGTAGCCTAGGTACAGAAAAAAAGGAAATGGGAAATGGCTTAAATATTAGCTCCTGAACAGACTTTGATTTAGACATACATTGAACTGTTGTGTACCATGATCGTGACGGAACATGTCAAGGGGGTTGTGTGACCACACACACACTGCACACTCATAGACATACCGAGGAACACATACATACACACACATACATACACACACACACACACACATACATACACTTACACACACACACCTTACCATACCTTGATGCTGGTGACACAGAGGACCTAAATTTAGCTCCTGGTATTTCTGTCTCTGACACAGACACAGTGCTTTCTCTTAGCAACATGCTCTCTGTTCACGAGTTCTTCCCTCTAACTAATCACATTTCCACAGGTTCCTTTAGCTAGCCTCTGGTTGAGATTCAGAACATAACTGACCCATTGTACAGTAATGGATTGTGTAAACAGTCCTAACATTTTCTTATAGGGTTAAGTGATTAACTTGATTAACTTAAAGTATTGACCCATGTTCCCCTCATTCCAACATCATTGGTGTACCTCAAGGATATTGTGTGTGTGTGTGTGAGAGAGGACACTGTTGTACACTGCCTTGTATACAGATCATTCTAACAGCTCACTAATTCTGACTGACGGTGGAAAGGGTTAATTGATGATGAGGCATTTTGCAATGATTTGGCCTCAGACTTCAAGACCACACTGTCCACCTCTTGGATATACAAATAGTGAACTATTATTTTACATCAGGCAGCCCTAGCCTTTCTGTGTTAGGAAACACATAAACACAGATAGTGGTTTGCTGCTAACATCATGGCACACATTTATATTTTTATGTTAAAACAGTGATTCCACATTTGAACAGATGTCATGGTGGATTACAGCAACTAAAGTCAGCTATCATAGCTGGTAATGTCAGCTAATAAAAAAGCGGGCTAGTCACAGTTACACTACCATTCAAATGTTACTAAGACATTTCCTTGTTTTGGAAAAAAAGCAATTTTATTTGGCCATTCAAATTACACCAAGTTGATCAGAAATACTGAATTCCCACGAAACTGAAGATCTTGTACAATGCTGTGTACTAATCCCTTCACAGAACAGCGCAAAAGGGCTCCAACCAGAATAGAAAGAGGAGTGGGAGGCCCCGTTGCACAACCGAGCAAGAGGACAAATACATTAGAGTGTGAAACAGACACTTCACAGGTCCTCATCTGGCAGCTCCATTAAATAGTACCAGCAAAACACCAGTCTCAATGTCAACAGTGTAGAGGCACCTCCAGGATGCTGGCCTTCTAGGCAGAGTTGCAAAGAAAAAGTTGTATCTCAGACTGGTCAATAAAAAATAAAAATAAGACGGGCAAAATAACAAAGACACTGGACAGAGGAAGATTGGAAAAAAGTGTTATGGACAGACAAATCTAAGTTTGAGGTGTTTGGATCAGAAAGAAAAGGTTCAAACCAAATAAATGGATGCTGGAGGACTGCTTGATGCCATGTGTCGAGCATGGTAGAGGCAGTGTGATGCTCTGGGGTGCTTTGGTGGTGGTGAATTGGGAGATTTGTACAGGGTGAAAGGGATCTTGAAGAAGGAAGGCTATCACTCTGTTTTGCAACGCCATGCCATAGCCTGTGGATGGTGCTTGATTGGAGCAAATTTCCTCCTACAACAGGACAATGACCCAAAGCACAGCTCCAAGAACTATTTAGGGAAGAAGCAGTCAAGTGATCTTCTGTCTATAAAGGAGTGGCCAGCACGGTCATTGGATATCAAGCTGTTATGCGAGCAGCTTGGCCATGTGCTTCAGGAAGCGTGGAGTGACATTTCTTCAGATTACCTTAACAAATTGACAACATTCATGGAAAACAAGAATATTTCCAAGTGACCCAAAACTTTTGAATTTCTTATAACTAATTAGCTAATTACAGGCTGAAATAGTTCTTTCTCCACTCATGTTATAATTTTTCCTTCCTGGGTAGACTCACATTATTCACATTGCATTCTAGCTGTACTACCCATGTTTGGTTCTGACAAGTCACAAAATATCCAAAACAGATAGATAACAGATATTAGTCTGCCCCCAAACTTTTCAGACTACAAGTATGACTTTGTCCTAGTTGTAGGCCATTGATCACTGTGCATACAAGCCTGGCACAAACAACCATTGGGAATGAGCCTTGGTGGAATTGACTGTACTGAGTGAAGTATTTGACCTAATGTCCTCACAGGCTCAAAGTTTTCATTATTTATTATTTTTTCTATCCCCACTAGGATAGTTAAACCAGCGCACAAAAACACAAGAAACAGAGTAGACTTCATGTACTGTAAGTGAATTTAGTGTCCCTATACCCAAAGCTGTGTGCCCCCTTATCAGATCAGAATGGGCAACAGAACAACAGCCAAAAAAAGATTAGATTAGTCAATTTAGGCTGTAGAAGAATGTAGCCCTTCTCAGAATTCTGTAAAACACGGGTCATTAAGAAATGTAATTCACAATAATGACCTAGGTTGTGTCTCTTTCTTGATCAGGTTTTTGTTACTAACCAACAACAGGTTGTTCTGATGTGGGTTGTTGTTTTGTTTGATGGAACATTTCTGTGGTAATTTGATTGTATGAGCCATTTCTGGTGCTTTGGCTTATCCACATTATAAGCTATTCCTAAAGTAGGAAGGGCAGCTAAAGAAATACACATAGTCTTTTCATTATCCTCTGAAAAGATGATACATGTATTTTTTCTGAATGTTTGTTATGTATTGATTTTGGATTTTATTCTTGCTGGTAACAGTGAGTAACGTAGCTGTCAGTCAGGATTTACCTATTCTGTGTTGACAGTTGAGATAAATGAACTAGCATATGCATTGAGGCAGTGTTGACAGCAGGCATTTCAACCTTACATATTCATACATATCTAGTGTGTGAGTGTGCTTGTGTGCATGTGCGCTTGCTTGCATTAGTACAACTGTAAGTCCTCAAGAATAATAAAACAAGAACAATCTGGATTGTTAATGGGGACTTTTTGGGATTTGGGTAAATCAAGCCACGAATACCCTATCAAGCCACGCAGAGTCTCATGAGACCCCATCAGATTCTCAGGAGAGAGCATCAGAGCCCCAGTTCATGCTGCACTGCCCAGGGACTGCCCCGGGACTGCCCTGGCACTGCCCCGGCGACGAGGGACCTGGCAGAGGATGAACTCGACCAGGGTAGAAAGGGTTTAGTGGCTGTCTGAGCAATTTGATTCCTCCCAGGCCACTACAGAGACAACGCTGCCATCCCTAGAGAGCGGTTTGCCTGTTCAGTTTTGTTATCCCCTTCACCCCCTCTGCTATTTCTATAAATGAAATAACCCCTGGGCTCTGAACACTTGTCATGTGTCCATTCTTCATGCCCCTTCCTGTTACACAAGAAAAAGCTGTCTGATTTTTAATAATTTTGACAAACAAAAAATTATTCTGTTTCATGACCCTCAACCAATTGCCCAGTATTTGCGCAACGGACACGCCGAAATCAGCAGAAGCATGATTAAACCACATCTTTACACATGTTGTATATGAACTCAAGCTTTTTAGACATCCTGGGGTTTCAAGGAAATCTGTTTCTCTGAGAAATCTGGCCACGCATGGTAAGAAGAAAGTTCTCAAGTGGTTTCTCTCACCTCAGCACATGAAAGGGTCATTTAGTTTAAGACGTGCATCTTTATGCTGTCATCAGTGCTTAACTTGGGCCGAAACCATCCAGAACAGCGTTACGGCACTTCTAATTTTAGGCAAAGAGCGTTCCGGTTCCTTTTTAAGCAAAGCTTATTAACACATACATTTTGATGAACGCAGTCTAGTGTGCGATTTCTCCGTTCCTGCACTTATTTTATTTTATATTTAATAGAGTTAAGCGCTGGCTGTCGCTGCAACCTGGTCTAGTTGAAAGCATTGTGACAGGGCAGAAGAGGCAGAGAGTGTCGCTCTCTACTGGAGATGTGTGTGTGTTTTTGGAGGGGTGCATCACCCTTAGGCACATAAACACTCTGTTTTTACATCCAATCTTTTTAAAGATCCTTTTCATATTTTTATGATTTATGTGAGGAGTCATGAGGGCTGGCAGTTAGCGGGTTCCCCACTGAACGCCATTCTGATTCATATCAGGCACACGCACATGCCAAACACACACGCACAGACACACACACACAGACACACGCACGCGCAGATAAAGTACTCAACAAGTTCATGTATGTAATATTTTATGTTTTAAGTGATATAACGAACTATTAAATGCTGTTTCACAACTCTTCAGCATGGTAAATGGACATGTATCTTTCTGTTGGAATTTTTGAAGAACGTTAGGACAGGAAAAAAGTCTTAAGTCTTACGGCAACCTAGAGATAATATGGCATCAGTAATATTTGAGATTTTTAGGCAGCTCTTTCTACCGCATGCTACTTTCTATGTTAAGCAGAACACCACTTTCTGTTTCTGTCCCGCTTTTACCTTCAAACCGCTCAACTGAAATGTATTTCCCCTCGCTCCCTCTGTCTCACCATTAACACAATCAACCAATGACAGGGCTCAGGGATAGGAAATAGATGGTGATGCTATTTTTAGCAGCAGCGAAGGAGGGCAGACTGAGGGAGAGACGGAGAGGGCAGGAGAGAGAGAAACGGAGGAGATAAATCTCCATTCTAATGTTGCCTCCGGACAGACACAGAGGTACCGAGGACGCTCTCAGACAAACATAACTACTTGTTCTTTCTTTTGAAGAGACGCAGCCTTATATGCAAAGACATTCGCACGATCTTTCTTAAAAAGAGTTGACAGGTGCAAGCTGGATATACACACATTACTGGGGCAGAGAACAGAGACGGGGGAAGAGACTTGGAAATTCAACACACCTCTTGTTCCAGGTGAGTCTGCGGGACAGGAGTGCCAAAGACCTTTACACTAACCTACAGCTGAAACTAGTGAATCAGGAAACACAAAGCGTCCTAGTCAGCCTGTGTTATGTAGCTATAGGGATGATGCTAGCACGGGTCTGAGTCACTGTATATAAACTAGGTGTGGTTCTAAATTTAGCTGCCATTCCACCTTGAGGTCTAGGGAGAGGCTTGCTTTTAGGGTTTGGCTGAAGCTATTTGTGACACTGAGGTCAGGACGGAACCACAGCCTGTGGGTTGCAGTCAAGGCTAAAACAATATGAGACGGATAACAAAATATAGGCTACAGTATGTGATTCTGGCTGGTTCTGGCCGACTGGTCTGGTATTTTTGGTATTTTTGTAACAGTGTATTTATGTAGCTGTGTCACAGTGTGTTTGTGTTACTCCTCCTGAACAAACTGAGGACAGGAAAGACAAATAATGAGGGCAGAGGGGGATTTTTGGGCGATCAGTTTCCCAGGTATAGAAGTGGTGTTGGTGTTCTGTGAGGATCATTGAAAGGAGCAGCTACAGTAGAGTATATTCAATAAACTAAAAGATATTCAAAGTTTGAGACTCTGTGTCTGTCATAAGTCACTCAGATAATATTCCAGCACAATCACTTGCTGACTGAGGTCTCTGTCTGCCTCCTAGGAGCCATGCGTCCCAGGTCCAAACTGCTGTCCCAGAAGAGGAGACTGCAGCTTCCCACCATCCGAGAAGGTTACGAGGACCTGGTTAGAGACATGAACCATTTCAACAGCGTCAGTCAGATGAACCAGTCCAACACCCTGCGTTCTTCCCAGCCTGCTGCCCACCACGAGCTCCGCCCACACAGCCTCTCCTCAGATGACTACCTGCTGTCCATACGTCACCTGGCTCACCCCACGTCCCTTCCCACCAATGACATCATCAACCCCCAAAGGCAGGCCTTGAAGGGTGTGAGGCCGCCGCAACTTGCTGTGAGCGAGGGGAGCCCTCCAGCGGCCGCTGCGCTTCGTCACAGGAAGCGGTTCGGTGAGGGCGACGCGGCAGAGTCCGGGGTGTGGTCCGAGCTTCTCACTGTTTACCGAGGACCAGGAAAACACTCCCTCTATGGCGGGGCTTCGTTCGGTTGCCTAGGCAATTCAGACCCCTTAGAGTTCCTGTACGGTAGCCTCGCCCAATCCACCTGTCAGTCAGATAATGGGAAGCGGGGATTGGGTTTGAGGAGACAGGTGGCACCTCGTTACCCCCACTCATGCCCCTCTGACCTGCGGCTGCAACGTAAGAGCAACTTGGGTGATAGTGCCACCCTTGCCGGTGACCCTTCACCTTCTGACCTTAGGCAGCCCCAACAGACCGGTGAACAGAGGGTTGCGGAACATCTACAGGCTATAACAAATAGCCCATTAAACAAAGAAAACCAGCGTTGTGACGAGAGGGCGAAAGAGGGGAAAGAAAAGAGGGAACGCGAGAGAGAGCGCTCCACAGTTGAACATTCCCTGATCTCTCAGTGGATCTCAGACTGTCGCTGTGCCTGGAAAGAGGCCAGTGTACGAGCTTGCATACTGCCCTCAGTTGCAGATACATAGTACCACCAGACACAACCACATCAGACTGAAGTCACAGAATCACAGAATAACACATATTTACAAAACGTAACGCACCACAGACTTTGCGCGATTCTGAGCCGAGACACCTGTGAATATATACTGATTAGATTCGATTAATGTAATATTATTATTGAAATATTCCAGTTTTTTTTTTCTTTTTCTCTAGCATGTGCTAAGTTTTGGTGTTACCACACAGTACGTACAGGCTAATATTTTTAAACATCTGTGTATAATGAATCGGTCAAAAGCATGTTTATATTTATACAGTGCTGTCTCACTGATTGTAAGCCTATGACTGTTCATTAGGTATGATTGCTTGTTTTGGGGCACATAAACATCAGCAGTCCAATATTCCACTGAGTCCATTGGTTTCTATGACAACGGCTGGTGAGTCAGAAGAGGTAAACACAGGCATCTTGAAACCACACAGTACAGACTAATGTCCTCAATAAACCATTCAACAGACAGAAAAGGCACAGAATCACTGGTATAAAAAGTTATACCCAGATGTATTTATTTTGCTGGACCACGTAAGCAGAGCCAGCTAGGAAGAGAATGTCACTGACTGACTGACTGACTGACTGACTGACTGACCCTTTTTAAATAGTGTAGTGGTTAGAGCGAACTTGTGAACTACAGGTCCCGAGTTCAAAACCCAAAACTGTACATTATGTTGCGACTGTTTCTGGTATGGAATAATTCATCTTCAGTCTCGCTTGAAATTGCTCAATTCTTATGATTATTCCAGTTAGTAGATACCGGTAAAGCCTATTACTGGCTAATACCCAATTCAAACAGCCAGAGGCAAAGGGTTAGGCTTAGGTTACATAGTTAGAAACGTAAGTCATTTTAACTGTATCAATGTCATTCACGAATGGCCAATTAACTATTAAAACGGCCAGCGGCAAAAGAGGATTTGTTCATACTGACATTACAACCCTGGTGAGAATGAACCACTAGATGGCAGCCTGAAGATTAGAGATGCAATAAGCATTAATGCATAGCTTTTCTGATATTTATGATGAGTAAATTGTATTTACAAACCATAACATTAATGACTCTGTATTTATTGGCTGTGGAAACAAAGCAAATGACTCCACTTGCTGTCAAAAACCAGCAGGCTAATAGACTACAAAACCATTTCTCAGTTGAATGAGAGTTTTACACACGTGAACAAGCATACAAAGGTTAATTAGTCACCATGGAAAACAACCGAGAGGCACACACACACACACATGAACACACACGTGCACTCACATATACACACAGTTTATGCAACCGGATTGAACATTCCCAGAAAACAAATAAAATAACACAACTGACGTACATGCATGTTTGTGTGGCCTGACCTTGTTTTTTTGGTTTAATCTATTTCTACAGTACATTGCTTACATGGTCATGTTTAGAACCAGAGCATTAATATTATATCCTCTTCTACTGTGGAGAAGAGAAAATTACCCTTCAGCTAGTGTTCCTGTGGTGTTGCAGTCTCTGTGGTTGCTATATTGAGAGGGCTTTTGCAGAATGGAGTTTTGGTTAAGAGCTGTCACCAGATGCAGGGTGATGGCAACGATGATGATGTTAAAGAAAAATAAGATATTTTGCTTTATTTCTGTCAAGCAAACATTTTTATATTTAAATTAGAAAGAATTGCAAGACATATCGAGTGACATTTAAGATGTTTCCAATAATTGCAGGTAGGCAAGCGTTTTTTATTTATTTTTTATGAAGATCATACACAATAAATACAATAGATAACTGTCATTGACATGGCACCGCAATGCCAGTATGGGTCAGCAGGGACACTGGATCAATGTTGTAATTAAGATAATTAAGATACATAATATTGTAGAAATGAAAAACACAATATTCACTTTTATCAGAACTTTGAAGTGGGTGCAAAAGACAAACGAGTGTCTGCAGTTGAGATAGAAGAAGAGCTCCTTTTATCTGCGGTTACATCTGCCCACAGAGAATCTGTGTCGCCTTTGCTATCTTGATGGAAAACCAGACCACACGAGATTTGAGAGATATGACACATCCTCAGTTGGTCTCCAGTCTTTACTATATTTCCAATGGAAAGAGTTACTGTAAATAACCCATTCCATCACTGGCACTGCTTTTTAAGAACAATGTGTAGGCTTGAAACATCATCCATATATCAATCAGGTTCTAATAACCAGTTGTGAAACAACACCCTGATAGGTGTTTGTTATCAACTATTGTTAAATCTTTATGGCAGGTGTTGTGTGGTGGGTTAGAAAGGCAACATTTCTAAAGGCTATGTTTGGCTGGTGGCTAACCTTATTTCACCACAGGCCTGTCAGAGTAGGCCTGTGGTGAGATAAGGTTTCAAACACCGTGGTGACTCCACTGACAGGTCTTTATGTTAACTTAATGTTGTTTGGGGACAAACTTTGCTCCACAATCTTGGGACAGACCCAAATGAAGCCCAAATCAGCTCCAGTGTCTTTGGTTGTCAGTGATTTGTCAAGATGCATCACCAGGTTTGACCCTGCAATGTAAACTCTACACATACTCTGAGGCTGGCAATCAGTTTTATACAGTATGTGCAGCTTAATAAAGCCAAATAGTGAATGATATATGATTACATTTGGGCATTTTTTTTTACTGCATAATGTCAACTTGTTGACTCTTGTTGGATCTTGCACGTAACATCCAGAGATACCAAACGTGTTCTGTATTGTCTGAAAATAAATGCATTTGAGGGCTGGCTCCCTTTACCCAGACATACACTTAACTAATGTTGGAAATTCCTTTGAAACTGTGAGTGCACTTTCCATTACTGTGAGTGCACTTTTCCATGTCTGAGACCCCAACATCCAGACAGAGTTCTGTCTGAGCCAGTCTCATGCTGTTGGAAATGCAAACAGGACCTGAAACTATTCTACATGTCTGAGACCCCAACATCCGGACAGAGTTCTGTCTGAGCCAGTTTCATGCTGTTGGAAATGCAAACAGGACCTGAAACTATTCTACATGTCTGAGACCCCAACATCCAGACAGAGTTCTGTCTGAGCCAGTTTCATGCTGTTGGAAATGCAAACAGGACCTGAAACTATTCTACATGTCTGAGACCCCAACATCCAGACAGAGTTCTGTCTGAGCTAGTTTTATGCTGTTGGAAATCCAAACAGGACCTGAAACTATTTAACATGTCTGAGACCCCAACATCCAGACATAGTTTTGTCTGAGCCAGTCTCATGCTGCTGGAAATCCAAACTATTTGTTTGGATTTATAGTGATACTCGTCTCTAAATGTATAACAGTATTACTTCAACTAGAATGTTTTTTTGGCAGAAAAAACTGAGAACTGAAAATAAAGAGTGAAACAGAATAAGAATAACAGCTGGTTTGAGTCTAGCCTCAAGCTGTTCCAAATGATCCAAAACATTGGTGGGGTGAATTTGTCCCAAACAAATCTTTTTTCTACACCGTCTCTGAACAATTCAAATCCAATCAAATGTTATTTGTCAAGTGCCTCATTAAAACATACCAGTGACACGATCTTACTATTCCAACAATACAGATGTTAAGTCAAAGTGAATTAAGGAAAGGAATAGACAATTCAAATAGATCAGAATAAACAAAACGTAGAAGGAACAAGTGCTCTTTAAATAATGAATAACAATCAGCCGTTATTAGAGCTTGGCTATACATAGGAAGTGGATTTATATTCTGTACAAGTACATAATAGTAATGTGTCAAGACAACAGGTCATTGCCAAATTGTGTGCTGGTGTATCTTCTTTTGTTTTTTCAATTTTCGGCATAAACGTGTTTGTGTGGCTAAGTGAAGGGGAATGTAGAAACCAGGAAGTTGGCAGACAATCTGAACTAAAGAGTTAGTGTAAAAAAGGTGAAGGGTAGTCCAGGACTGAGTAATCATTTTGCGGTCTTGTTAAACCGTTTCATGTCTTGGGGGTAGAAGCTGTTCACCTGTGCAGTTGCCGTACCAAGCAGTAATGGTCTGACTGGTGCTACTGTATAACTTTGAAGATCATGTAAAATTATTTCAGAGTAGGAAGAGGCGATGGCGTGCCCTCTACTCAAGTGTATGTGTGGGCCATGCACAGAGGAAACTCTACCCTGGCATTTTTGTTTATAGGGACTATGGTGGCCTGATAGTTGATGTTACAGACTGGATCAAGAAAACATAGAGATGTCTTTGAAAATACGGTCCAGTTGCACCCTGGCATTACATGTTGCCCTGTGGCTTTGCAAATGCAAACCTGTTTACGAGTCTTACATTTGAAATCAAGAGCACATCGTTGTCCAGAACAGCAGATGCTCTCAACTGTGTTTCACTGTTATTTGACTCAATGCAAGCATAGAAGGTATTTAGTCAATAACCTATTCAAACTCTGTATAGCTGATGCTACACCTTGGCCAGTAAGCCTTTGTAGTCATCATGCCACCATGATCATAACCCCAAGTAAATGAAATAAATAACGTTTCCACATTAAAATAAACAACTTGTCAACAATGACACCATCTCTGGCAAATGGATGAATCCATCATCAGTTTAAGGAATGTGGAAAAATATTAGAAAATTATCAAAAGTATCAAAATTATTAGTGTAGCAATTGTTGTTATTGTTCTATTATTGGAATGAAACACAGATTATGGTAGTCATTGTTCTATGTAACCATTAAAATACATGAATCAACACATATTAGTGTTTGTCAGATGACTAAATTAGCTAAGTTACCTTACCAAAAACATAACTGCAGATAATAACTCCTACAGGACATCAGCTTAAGACCAAAGGAAACCAAGGCTAAAATATTTTAAGGGCTACAAACACTGAGGTATGTTCCATTGCAAATATAAGAATTGTTTATAATGGATTTTGAATTAAAACTCACCCATGCTCTGTTCACCTAAACTATGAACCCTGTGGAGCGCCGGCATGACACATCGACATGGCTGCTACCAGTATGAACTGTGGGACTGTCTTAGAAATGATGTTCCCTTTTTTTTTTTACAAACTATTAAGGAACTATGTTCTGAAAAATGTATGTGGTGGGCTGAGATTCTTAGCAGCAATTATTTAAAAGCAGGACAATCGCTTTTTACTTACCAAATATGCAAGTACCAGGGCAAATTTAAATGTAATTCAACGGTTATCCCATAGTTTTTGTAAAGTAAATGATTTAATAATCATATTTTTTTATAATAGTGATTCAAATAATGTCTATCTAGGGCTTAGTCATTAGTTACACTGATGGAGTTTTTTGAAAGTCAAATTCAATCCAAACTTCGAGCACAAAATCTGAGTGAAAAAAAAATAATGTTTTACAGAGTTGACAAATAATTTATTGCAGATGTATACAAATTAGCAATTTCATGAATCTTAATCCATTAGGTATATGGGTTAGTGTCACCAGGGAAATCCACAAAAACCTTTATTTGAACCTTTAGTCATTCAACTCTTGAACAAGTTCTCTACCATCTGCACTTTTAAATTGACAGAGAAGGCTGTAGAGTTAAACCCTAAATACTCTACCCCAAGATGTTATAGTTGTGACGATGGTCATTTAACGTATTTGTAATAGTATAGAACCTAACAGATCATAACAGATCGTGTCGCAGCAAATCTAAAGATTACATGACAGAGGGTTCATTGAGTTACAAAGGACCTAGTTCATTCCTGATTCATTTAGGATGTGTGAGACATCAAACCAAAACTCAGGACACAACTTTTATAAAGCCACAGAGTGCTATTGAACGAAACTACTAAAGATGTTCAATTGATTTGTAGTTCGAAATGAACTAAGGCTGACATTTTCTTATATAGACTATGACAGACCGGGGGAAAAAGATCATCGTTTTTACACAGGAAAAAGTAGAGGATGCTTAGCTGCAGTCTTACTGAAGTGTTAACCACAGTGGCTCAGCTCGCCCATGGTATGATGAGAGCAGCTCTGCAAAGACAATGAAAGGTTCTGAAACCCCCAACAACTTTAATATCCACCCAAATAAACCCATGTAAAACCTCGTAAAACAAAATGGAGTTTGAAATATTTAAATATAGTTAATTAACTAAGTATTATTATTTACTAAATACACCCGAGTCGTTCTATTTGAGAAATGTCTATCCAATCTTGTCTTTTTTTATTATTAATTTTTATATTCAGTTACTAAAAAGATAAAGTTTTAATAACTTTAATACAGAGATAATAAAAATGTTCACAGAGGATTAGAAATAATGAATAACATTATTATTAAAAGGCATAGGATAATGAAACATATTTTCCCCTGACTGGGATTTGGGAGATCAACCACATCAATACATAGATGTTGTTAATTCCTTTAAGATTTACAAATTACATTTATTTCACAAATCCCTACAGAAAAAATCATTAAATAAAGCTAGGATTTAAAGGAGACATTCAAATTTAAAGTAGGATTTAAAGCAGGCCTTTTATTGTGATTTGCGGGGTAGTTTCCGTTTCCATTCAGTAGTGAAATTTCCCCTCATCACTAGGTAAAGGCTTCAGACATGGGTATATAAACGGGCCATTCTTTCAACCTCTCACAGCTCTCACCACTACTCTACACGCAACATGACCATGACAATCAGAATCCTCTTGCTCCTTGCTGTCACTGTGTGCATCACTGCAGCCCAGCGTGAGTGTTCCTTTATAACAAATTCCTGTGATTTTTCTACATATATATATATATATTCTTCAGGGAAGCTTGGTTTGTATTTCCAATTGTTTTTGTGTATTTCGGTTCGGTAATCCAGTAGCAGTGACATGTTTGAACTCAATTCCAATTCTCTGTAAAGGCCCTGTGAGCCAACGTTGTTTGTGTCGGAAGGTCCGGGACAAAAACTTTGGGGGCATAAAATCAGTGGAGGATGTCCAGATCTTCCCGCCATCACAATCCTGTACCAGGCTGGAGATTATGTAAGTATTTTATAATATATCGAATTAGTTATGATGATTATCACGATGATGACAAGGATTTTGAGATTAGTCAACAGTTCAAGCCATTACAAAGTCAATGTGCACTTAACCATTCCACATGTTGACAGTGTTAGTCTGAAAAACGGAGTGCAGTACTGCCTGGACCCCAAAATGAAGATAGTGCAGAACCTTCTCACTCGCCTGATGTGAGTCATGTAAATAATATTTTTTCCCTCGGTTTACCACTTATCATTTACCGTCAAGTTAAAATGATTCTTTATGTGAATAGATGTGAATAGACCTGTCTCACCACAGTGTCCTATTGGTTAATTGACAGGAACAAGCCTGCTCCCCCAACTGTTCCCAGTCCAACTGAGGTCCCCTAAAATTAGAGCAGCAATGACTCTTCTGACAACTGACTCCATGTCTCAAGCTCTATAGTGGATCAGCTCGGACTCCAGACTCCACTGCTGTCCTATAATGTCTGATGTTTCTTCGCTCTCAGTGTTAAAAAACTTGACACTGTCTAAGCAATGTAATGCACAAGCTACATTTCATACTTAATTATCTACTTTTGTACATGTTCAATGTATATTTCAAATGTGTATTTCTGCAATTATTTTTGTTTTGCAAAGTTTTTGTCTCAATCCAGTGATACAAAATGATGCAAGTGAACATTAATAAAGCTATTTTCTTATTATTTTTACTGTAATGTTTCAAAGCAGATTTTTTTATTTATAAAGAACATGATTTTTTTTTTTTAAAGAGTATCTGAAATGATAAGTGTCAGCTAAAAGACCGTAAAATGTGCAATTAACTTGTTCTTAGTAATCAGAAAATAATTGACATGGTGCCATCATGTGGCTGCAAAGGGGCAGTGCATATGGACCACAAAAGGCCTGAGATTGGTATAGTTTACAGAAGGAACGCCCATGCCTTGCATCTACATTATACACCAATTTGGGTAGGGTTAAGCACACGGATGAAATATATTGGGATTACTTTTGACACGGTGTGGTCTAGCAGATGCAGTAGAGCTGTGACCCAAATCGTAACCCATTCCCTATTTAGCACACTATTTATTGGCCAAGGTCCAGTGGGGCTCTAGCTCGTCAAGTGTACAGTGTAGGAGGCTGCCAGTCGGGATGCACGAACATCACATAGAGGGCAGAAGGCTCTGGGCTGTGATAACACAATGTACAGTAGTAATGGTAGAAAAGCGAAATGAACTTAACAGAACTGTCAGCACATGATGTGTGCACTTAAGGGGAAGTAAGCAGATGTTTTGCTCAAACACCCTTGAGGATTAATGTATGGAGGGATACAACACCACAATACAGTACATATAAATAAATTACATGTCAATAGTACCCAAGCGGTATGGCGAGGCACAACAATTAAAACAATGTTTATTTCAAAACGTGTTTCGGGTCTTAGCGTCATTTCTAATCACAAACCAAACAAATCCATGCGTCGGGGAGGACTTTGGTCTAGAAATCCCATCACAGCATGATCACTTCCGTGCTCGTTCATTGGTGCAGCGCTTGCACTTGTCTACGTCCCCTGTCCAAAAGTCTTGAATAGTCCGCCGGTGTCTGTTCACCAAAGCGTCTCAAATACAGCACAGTTGACTGTGAGGGGAGTTTATTGAGGCTGAGCAGATATAGGCTACATCGTTGTCTGAGGTGAGGAAGTTATCGCATTGTGCAGATTTTTTGTGGTTTTAAACGCATGATCTATGGGCGATTTTTGAGGCGATTGCTTCCGTGGATATTTATATGTTATAATATGTTAGTACCCTACAGCAACAGCGTACCGAATCAAACTTTTCGTTTGATCGAGTGTAGGCGACGGTAATGCTATTTGCATTATTTTGTAAGTAGCCACATTCTAAGATTTGTAAAGCACACGTAGCCCATTATAGCCTATTCCATATTCAACCTGCCTTTCTCATCTTTTTGCAAGTCATCGTCATCTGGCAACTGCGGCTGCTGACTTTTATATAGCCAATTATTCACCGATTCAGCACATTCACCTCTCAAAAAAGCCTTTCAAAAAAGTATTTTAAAAAAAGATGATTTATATATACACTACCGTTGAAAAGTTTGGGGTCACTTAGAAATGTCCTTGTTTTCCATGAAAACATACATGAAATTAGTTTGAATAGCAAATATAGCCACATTTTTAAGAAATATAGTCATTCACAAGGTTATAAATAATTATTTTTTAATTATTTTTAATTAAATAATAATTGTGTCATTCAAACAGAATCCTCCATTTTTAGTAATTACAGCCTTGCAGACCTTTGTCATTCTAGTTGTCAATTTATTGAGGTAATCTGAACAGATAGCACCCCATGTTTCCTGAAGCACCTCCATAAGTTGGTTTGGTGGGCACTTCTTATGTACGGTCAAGCTGCTCCTACAACAGCTCAATTGGGTTGAAATCCGGTGACTGTGCTGGAAACACTGTTACAGACAGAAAACCAGCTGACTACTTTTTCCAGCACTGCAGACCAACATGTTGTCTCCACTCTCCACCATGCTTGACAGATGGCACCAAGCATTGCTCCAGCATCTTTTCATTTGGTCTGTGTCTTGCAAATGTTGTTTTATGTGATCCAAACTCCTCAAACTTAGAATTGTCTATCCATAACACTTTTATTTTAAATCTTCCTCTTTCTGGTGTCTGTATGCTTTTGCCAATCTCAATCTTTTCTTTTTATTGTCCAGTATGAGATATGGCTTTTTCTTTGCAACTCTGCCTAGAAGGCCAGCATTCCTGAGTCGCCTCCTTACTGTTGACATTGAGGCTGGTGTTTTGTGGGTACTATTTGATGAAGCTACCAGTGTGGTGTCTCTGGCTCAAACTAGACACTCAAATGTATTTGTCTTCTTGATCAGTTGTGCACTGGGGCCTCCCAATCCTCTTTCTATTGTGCTTAGAGCTAGTTTGTGTTGTTCCCACACTACCATTCAAACGTTTGGGGTCATTTAGAATTGTCCATGTTTTCGAAGATTTAAAATATCATCAAACTGATCAGAAATACAGTGTAGATGTTAATATGGTAAATTACTATTGTATCTGGAATCAGCTGATTTTAATGGAATATCTATATACTGTAAGCGTACAGAGACCCATTATCAGCAAAGCTCGGTCCTGTGTTCCAATGGCACGTTGTGTTTGCTAATCCAAGAATATAATTTTAAAAGGCTATGTGATCATTAGAAAACCATTTTGCAATTATGTTAACACAGCTGAAACTAGTGAGACTAGTTGAATATCTGGTGCATCAGCAATTGTGGGTTCAATTACGGGCTGAAAATAGACAGAAACAAAGAGCCTTCTTCTGAAACCTGTCAGTCTATTCTTGTTCTGAGAAATTAAGGTTATTCCATGTGAGAAATAGCCAAGAAACTGAAGATCTCCTACAACGCTGTGTACTACTCCCTTCACAGACTAGCACAAACTGTCTCTAACAAGAATAGAATGAGGAGTGGGAGGCCCTGGTGCACAACTAAGCAAGAGGACAAATACATGAAAGAGAGAATATACAGTATGTGCATATAGACTATAAAAAAATCTGAAGACTGACATTTTAATAACTGAGCTCGAAAAAAAAATACAAGTACACAAGAACACCATACTAATACTGTGTTTGACCCCCTTTCGCCTTCAGAACTGCCTTAATTCGATGTGGCATTGATTCAACAAGGTGCTGAAAGCATTCTTTAGAAATGTTGGCCCATATTGATAGGATAGCATTTTGCAGTTGATGGAGATTTGTGGGATGCACATCCAGGGCACGAAGCTCCCGTTCCACCACATCCCAAAGATGCTCTATTGGGTTGAGATCTGGTGACTGTGTGGGCCATTTCAGTGAGCTCATTGTCATGTTCAAGAAGCCAATTTGAAATGATTCGAGCTTTGTGACATGGTGCATTATCCTGCTGGAAGTAGCCATCTGAGGATGGGTACATGGTGGTCATAAAGGGATGGACATGGTCAGAAACAATGCTCAGGTAGGCCGTGGCATTTAAACGATGCCCAATTGGCACTAAGGGGCCTAAAGTGTGCCAAGAAAACATCCCCCACACCATTACACCACTACCAGCAGCCTGAACAGTGGTAACAAGGCATGATGGATCCATGTTCTCATTCTGTTTACACCAAATTCTGACTCTACCATCTGAATGTCTCAACAGAAATCGAGACTCATCAGACCAGGCAACATTCTTCCAGTCTTCAACTGTCCAATTTTGGTGAGCTCGTGCAAATTGTAGCCTCTTTTTCCTATTTGTAGTGGAGATGAGTGGTACCCGGTGGGGTCTTCTGCTGTTGTAGCCCATCCGCCTCAAGGTTGTGCGTGTTGTGGCTTCACATATGCTTTGCTGCATACCTCGGTTGTAACGAGTGGTTATTTCAGTCAAAGTTGCTCTTCTATCAGCTTGAATCAGTTGGCCCATTCTCCTCTGACCTCTAGCATCAACAAGGCATTTTCGCCCACAGGACTGCCGCATACTGGATGTTTTTCCCTTTTCACACCATTCTTTGTAAACCCTAGAAATGGTTGTGCGTGAAAATCCCAGTAACTGAGCAGATTGTGAAATACTCAGACCGGCCCGTCTGGAACCAACAACCATGCCACGCTCAAAATTGCTTAAATCACCTTTCTTTCCCATTCTGACATTCAGTTTGGAGTTCAGGATATTGTCTTGACCAGGACCACACCCCTAAATGTATTGAAGCATCTGCCATGTGATTGGTTGATTAGATAATTGCATTAATGAGAAATTTAACAAGAGTTCCTAATAATCCTTTAGGTGAGTGTATATTGGAATGTAAAATAAAACAAAGAATACTGAAATGTGAAAACATTATGGAATCTTTCTATGTATCAGAATACACTATATAGAAAATCCAACATAAAAGGAATTTTACAGCTACTCTTGTGATTAGTGTGTTTGTTAATGATGTTTTGGTAAGATGGTGGTAGATAGGGAGAGCCTTAAGGCCACAAAGTATGTTTACCACTTGTTATAGGGTGCATGTTATGTAAAAAGTATTGGTCTGTTGCAACTTGCAATATGAATACTAAGTCCATTGTATTACTTTATCATCTCATAAAACTTAAGACTGAAACATTGCTGCAACATCAAATTTGTGGCCAAATGAAAATAGCACCTCAGTGATGTGTGTGTAGGAGACCTCATGTCTCATGACTCATCCTGACCTTATGTAACACTAGCATTGGAAACCAGACTTAGGTCTATTTGGAGGATTGGAGTCGGTCCCAAGACAGTGTGCTCTTCCTAAAATGAACATAAAAAACTCAACAGTATATTCAGGCTCTACACACCGCTCCAGCTTTAGCCTCTTTTCCTGACTGATTCTACACACCGCTTCAGCCTCCATTCCCCCATGCTACTGGACAGCACTCCAGCCTCTATTCCTTCCCAATACCAAACACCACTCCAGCCTCTATTCCTTCCCAATACCAAACACCACTCCAGCCTCTATTCCTTCCCAATACAACACACCACTCCAGCCTCTATTCCTTCCCAATCATACACAATGCTCCAGTCTCTATTCCTTCCCAATCATACACAATGATCCAAGCTCTATTCCTTCCCAATACTACACACCACTCCAGCCTCTATTCCTTCCCAATACAACACACCACTCCAGCCTCTATTCCTTCCCAATCATACACAATGCTCCAGTCTCTATTCCTTCCCAATCATACACAATGATCCAAGCTCTATTCCTTCCCAATACTACACACCACTCCTGACTCTATTCCTTCCCAATACAACACACCACTCCAGCCTCTATTCCTTCCCAATCCTACACAATGCTCCAGCCTCTATTCCTTCCCAATACTGTGCTACGCTCCAACCTCTATTTCTTCCCAATACTGTGCTACGCTCCAACCTCTATTTATTCCCAATACTGCACAAAGCTCCAGCCTCTATGCCTCCCCGCTACTACACACCTCTTCCTCCTGAATTCAACAGAGGGAGCAGAATCTCCCAATAGAGTTGTGAAATGCAAACCTTCTTCTATATCTGTTTTGTTGGTTTTGTATCTCTGCCCACTGATTATCTAATGCTTTTTTTATATTATTGTCATAGAGCCTGATAATCCATTGTGCAGTATGGGATCCAGACGAGGGGACATACCTGGTAATACCAACCAAAAGATTTGAGAAAAGAAATAAAAACATTTAAAGAAAAAAATGTAAAGACAAGTATAGATACAGTTGGTGCTTCATTAAATGCGGCTATGATGTTTTTTTTTCTGTTGTCTTCAATTTCAGCACTGGAGTCTGGTATTTCTGGGGGTTTCTTTGGGGGGTTCTCGTCTCCTATTGGTATGTCAAGACGAGCCTTTAACTATGATGAAGCTTTGGACGCACCCATGCAGTCCCCTCCCTCTGACCTGTGTGTCAACAACCCCTGGAAGAACCCCCTCATACCACAGAGGAAGTTCAACAGTATTGCAGAGGTACAGAGCGCCAACACTATATGCAAGGCCTATTTGGTTTTGTGTTTAACAAAGGAACAAAATAAAGAATGATCAAATAAATTAAGCAAGATACTGAGGTTGCTTTTCGTCAATAGTCTTTCAAATTAATACTTACAGTACTGTAGCTCAGACGTTGCGTAATAGTATTTGCTGTGTAACAGACCTTGACACAGATGTGCCAGCCTGGCCAGGCTTATAACTATTGACTGTAGAGTCTAATGAACCGTCGCTGGGCAAGGTAACCCTGATAATGCCCATATTATGTTGATAATATTAGACCCATGGAACTGTTGTTGTGTGCAGGAGGACGAGAGTGGGCCACTGACCTTCTCCGCCTGTCAGTTTGATGCAGTGGCTGCAGCACCTGTCAAGTCCCCTGTCCCAGTTGTTAAGGCCAAAGCCTCCTCTCTCATGAACACACTTATGACCAGTAAGTACAAAATAAAAAAGAATTTACAAACACAAATGCTATGGATGTTTCCATAATCCGGTCTAGTATATTAAAATAGGAGTCTGTTTATGGGGGCTCTACATTTGTTAGTTAAAAGAAAACTGGGGCAAGAAAACTGTCAGTTATATTGAAATGCCGTGCATTTTCCTAAATGAATAAGCTGATAGCTCTGCATGTTACTTGATAATCAAACATACTTATACTCCACAATGGGATGATATTACATAATATCACTGATTTTAAATATGTTCTCGTTTACATACCTATTTAGCTGAGGCTCTAACCAGAACAACTGTTAGTTACTGCATTAATCTCATGATATGCAACTCAGTGGTAGTAATTACTCCTTACACAATATATACGCACAACAATATGTGTTTCCTAACTCCCCACTGTGAACCCAACCTTGGCCCTTCAGAGCAGTCCCAGGAGAGCTTGCAGAGGTTCGAGCTCCAAGCAGGACTGACAGAAGCTGGCTACACCCCCCACAAGGGTCTTTCTGCTGAGGAAGCCCAATTCCACCTCCTTGCTGAGAAACCAAGGCCTGTAAGTATGACAAGGAGGATTAGTGAGAAGTCATGCTCTCTGAGTCATACAATCTGACATGGCAAAGGTGGTTGGGAGAAGGACAAAGTGGCATGCAAGAGCAGTCATTCTTCAAGAACCAAAAGCATGCATAGCTAGCTGCTGCTCTTTTCAGTTCATTACAGTACTGCTTTTGCCTTTTTTCTTTAATTCAGGCGAGAGTTGAGTAAAATAGAGAAATACAACCCTCATGTTGTTGGCATACATTAGCATGACTTGATGTTCCTTTGCTAAAATAGAGATATGGGTTTTGTCTAGTAGACTGTAGTTTGTCAGACCAGTGAGCCAGAATGTGATCCTCAATGTACCTTAAATTCAGTTTGTAGCTCTAAACAGGTCGTTGGGAAACAGCGTTATTGTGTGTGTGTGTGTGTGTGTGTGTGTGTGTGTGTGTGTGTGTGTGTGTGTGTGCACGACTGTACTGTACTTGACCACTGTAGTGTAGTAAACCATGGCAAATTATGTTGCCGGTCTTCACTTATATAAATAGCTTTTTTAGGCTTGGGTGTAAGATACACAAACACTTGTTTTACTTTACTAACCCTAAGTATAGTAAAACAAGTTAGTATAGTAAAACATGTGTTTGTGTATGCATGTGTGTGGGTGCATTGTACATTCTCAAAGTTCACCTGTACATCTACAATACATATCTCTTCATATTGTATTATCTTGTTTTTTACTGCTTTTTTATTACATAATTTTTCTTGGTTTGGTTTACTACGTTAGAAACTACACATTTTGTTGGGAGACTTTATTACGCCTGCCCAATAAACATAGCTATTTATCATAATTTAACGGGATATACTTGTCATCAAAATGACGGCTATTTCCTTGTGTGTTGTATTTGATATCTAATTTATGTTTCCCGATTCGTGTTGTTTTGACACTCGTTAAACTCATATTCGTACTCTTTCAGTTAAAGTTAGAGGTGCTCTTTTTTATATATACATATGTACATCGTATTCTTTTTTAAATATCAATTCTATGGTTTTGTGGTTGTCCTTTGCTTGTTGCCAGGCAACACCCTTTTCCTAAAACAGCCAATGAGAAAGTCTGTAACAAAGGCGACATTTTCTGTATATACCGAGCTAACATTACTTACCTCGGTAATTTTTTTCTGCGTTACGTTTGTGAAAAAACGAATGATGGATAAAATGAGAGAGTGGATCGTACTGGAAAGTCAAAGGAATATTCTTATGAAAAGGTATTTCATCGTATCTGTGTGTTATAGCTATATATTCTTCGAATTTCGTAAACAATATCTTGCTGCTATTTGTCGAGGCCAGCCTAGACAGCCGGGCCTAGTGCTACTGCTACTAGCTAGCGTTGTTAGCTCGCTAATACAAAGCAAATAACGTGTCCCTGTGTTTGTTTCTGTTGTTAGTAAATAATACGTTTCTGTTGTCAGTAACTAATTCATATTATCCATCTGTCTAACGTTATTCTTGTTGTATATGCAAATTGTTGCAACTTCTACATTCAACAACGTTAACAACAACCATTTTTGTTTTGCAACGTTTGTTAGCTAGCCTTCCAACAACAGCTGATCAAGGTACGGCCAGTTACTGCCAGTCTGTTTCTGCCATTTCCGCTGTTTCGTATTCAATTACCACTGCGTAGGGTACAGTAGCTGGTTTAATAATAATAATGTTCAATAATAAACACGAATTGGCATTGCTGTCTAGCATTACAGTGTAGCTAAATGTTGAATCAATTTCGTTGGTCGATCATTTAATGGGAACATGGGTAATATAATCCAGCCCCCGAGACCCCGCCGGTATATTGGTGTGACACAAATGTCCCTGGCCTTGCGATGGGACTTGTGCTCAGCGTAAGATTTGGATTTGAGGGGCTGTGTTCCAAACATAGCTAGCATGTTTCAGTCATGTCTTGGGACCCTAGAGGAAACCCAAAGCCTAGACTTAGCCTAGATCAAATTTTGGGACTACACAAAAACCAAGGGGAGGCGTTCATCTGCCACATTCGAATACTGGACATTACAGTGAGCAGTGTGAGGATTTCAACAGCAAGTTAATATTGAAAATGCAAGAGCATGGTACACAGAAGTATGACCCATTTGTTACAATATTCCCTGAGGGATTGGAATAAGATGAACATGGAAAATATCTTGCTGATACAAATGTGATCCCTGCATACAGAGTAATCTTGGAAGGCTGTTCATCTGGGCACTCATCCAGTGTATTTTATGTAACCTGGTGGCCCGCCAGAAAACGTTCAGTCCTTCTTTATGACGGTGGCTCCTTTTAGTGACTATCTCTCTCACTGACAGAGGTCAAAGGGGGTCAACAGTTTACACAGACTGTTAGTTGGATTTCTAAACAAATGTAGATGGTGTTCCGCTGGCCTTTGGTTTGTGTGCAAATGTCCAGCCATCATTTTATTGCCTTAAGGTCACAATCTTAGCTACAAGTCATTTTGTCATTTGTTTTGTTTGTGCCAAGGCTTCCCATGAAAAATATTTCTTGCCAACCCCTGGGCTACAGAAAGAGCTTTCAAGGTTCTGAGCAACAAATTGCTTAAGATTAATTTTTCTCTTTTCCTCAGCAGAAGTTGAGAATGCCAAGCGGGGACTTCAAGGAGGACAGGCTTACGACATCAGCTCAATCCACCCCTTGTGGCACCCCCTCCCTCACCCCCTGTGTTACCCCAAACGTCAGCCCACACACCTCACCCTTAATCAACCGCAGGTATCAGTCAGATGGCTCTTTCTCAATACACCCTGTAGTAGAATAGAAGGGTACTTCCCTCTGAATAATTACTGGACTTAAATATGACACATTTTCTGATGGAGTTGGATTATGCAGGGTTGAAACAGGTCTGTCATGTATTTTGTGTGTGGACGTACAGGAGCTGGTTCAACAACCTGAGTCCTGCACCATTTATTGGCACACCAGAGCTGGGCAGTCCTAACAGATTAGAAATGGGAGGCAATGAGGGCGGAGGAACTGGAGGGGAGAGGTGGAGCTTCTTTGGAACTTCTCGACCCGTAGTACAGAAGTCATCTACAGACCCAGGCTCAGAAACCAACACAGGTAGAAATCAGCCCCTCCAAATCTTCAATTTTTAGGATTGTTTTCTTAACTTCGGTTTGAAAAAAGTGACAGTGCTTCAAAAAATATACTCTGTGTTCCCAATATAGATTGTGTGAGTCTAATATCAATGTCTATAGTCACTGCCACATGTCAGCATGTTGGCTTCATATACAACTTATTTATAGAAATGTAATGGATGTTAAAGATTCTGTACCTTTTGTTCAGTTACCATTCTTGTCTGCTCAGGCTTCACTCTCCAGTCCTACTTTGGTGTGACCAAGTCTAACACCCTGGAGGGCATTAAGACACAGGTCAACCTGATGGTGGATGACCCTGCCAAGATCAACCCACCCAAGATCGATATTAGTGGCATTGAGTGCAAGAGACCCCCTCAGACCCGCCCACACAAACTTAAACCCCGGGACATGAATGTCCTAACACCTTCTGGATTCTAATAGCCCCAAAAACAATCTCCCATGAATCCTAGCGACCACATCCCCTGGCAGCCAGTAGCCGGTCTACTACACCCGTGGTTCTCAAACCTGTCCCTGGGACCCCCAAGCATCTCATAATGTTGTTGTAGCCCTGAACTAGCTCACCTGAATCAAGCAGCCAATGCCTTGACAATTAGTTGACATGTTGATGCAGGTGTTTTATCTGTGAAATACATCTAATACATAGAATTGCTAGGGGTCCCTAGGAGAGAACCACAGTACCACACTACCCTGCTCTGCCTGCTTAGTGGAACCCAAGAGACTCAGAAGATGGAAGACATGCTTCAGAAGTCATTCCCAACTCCAGGGTTGTCAAACTCATTCAGCCCCAGGTGCAGCATTCGGCTTCAGCGAGGTCCAGAAGGCCACATTGAAAATGTTATTTTGTCACTGTCAGAATTAGCAAAACATGGCTCGCTGTCTGGCATTTTTTGTTCTTTGTTATTAACAAGCTGGACACCGTAGAGACACAATGACCATAGGTTCATTATAATATATACATAGTTGAGATTTGGTTTTGGTCATTATGAAGTATGATACATAGTTGTATTTTATATTTTTACTCAAACAATTAATGGGCCAAATCGGACCTTCTCGTTTGCCACGCCTGCCCCTATAACTTACCTGAACCTTGTCCAGAAAAGCACAAAACATTTTCATCCGCCTCACATCAAAAGGGTTGCTTATTGTTGTTTTAATTTTTAATTTTAATGGATGCTTTGGTGTTTTACAATGCCCTTTTGTGTCTTCTTGGTTTTGCGTTGAGATTGAAAGACTGGTTTTGATGTCTCATGTCTGAAACTACTGCCGTGATGAATAATGCCAGGGGTCATTTCATTTGACCTCCACTCACTAAAAGCACTATATTGTCATCATTTCCCTCAACTATACTTAATTATGTGTTGAGTGTTGTTTTTGTTGTGTGGTATTTTTGCATCGGTTTGGGTTTTTGGGGCCAGTGAGTGGTCTTACTGATGTTGTGACAAAGCTTGCTTCTTGCCTCTTTTCCGTATCAGTTGACTTTTTAATTTGAAAGATTCCTAATGGCATTTGTTAATTATTGGATGAGAGTGTAATGACTGCTGATGTGGAGATTTATAATATACACACACAGTTCCAGTCAAAAGTTTGGAAACACTTATCCATTCACTTGAATGGGTGTGTCCAAACCTTTGACTGGTACTGTATAAAATCACAATGTTGTTTATGTTGTTAGAAAGTTATTTATCAATGTGTTATGATATTTCCATAACATACCAGTCTGTAATGTTTTCAGAGTATATTGATATGGAGGCCAATGCATTGAAGTTGAGCGTTTGAAATGCTTTTTTATAAGAACTATTATTTTAGAATCAGTACTGTTTTGTTTTTACAGGATGTTTATGAATTTCAATAATTAGTTGCATATGGGATTTATTTTTCCCATTGAATCTAGCTGTAAATAAACTCCACACTAATACAAGTATTCCATTGTTTCTGCTCCCAATTATTTGTTTCAAAGGCTAAATCAAACGGGTATTGCGGACTTTAAATGAAAGGTGTATGCGGGTTTTTGGAATAGGGTGTATTTGATTCTCTATTAGGAAACGCCATTGGGTTGAACATCTGAGTTCTGGAGCTTTGGCTGATTTGTCAGTTACATTTAATGAACACTAGATGGCACAAGAAGCTCCCGGAAGAGGTCGGTGTCTTTTACGTTCACATCGTTAAGGAAACGCTTTTAGAGCGACCTACAATAGTTTAAATGTTAACACTTTTCTACATTGCCCCGTCCCGTTGGAATTAGGGCTGTGCTATGTCTGGATTGATTTTACACATCGTCTAAACCACCTGTCGAAATATAATTGTATTTTTTCCCTCACGATATGCTCTTTCAGTACTGTGTAAATCAATCAAATGTATTTATAAAGCCCCGTTTACATCAGCAGTTCTCACAAAGTGCTTTTACAAACTAAAATAAATTGGCTTGATTAACGCAATGCATTAACTAATTAGCCAGTGCACTATATTCTAGTGTATACTTCTTCAGTGCGAATAATAAAGGTGAGCCAGTAGACCTAAACGAAGTATGTTACAGAACAGTAATACATCGGGCCAAATATTATCCAATTGGTTAATCTTACAGGTTTTGATTTGGGTGCTGTCCAGCGGTTGGACCATCTGACCAGTAACAGGTTGCAGATGAAATCCCAGAGCCCAGGCGAAAATAATGTTGTTCTATTCTTGAGCAAATCATTAAACCTAATTGCCTCTGTAAATTGGTCTAGATGTACATTTGTGTTAATCGTTGAAATGAATAGCTTGAATCACGTAGCCTACTACATAATTAGTGGCAAAAAAACAAACAATGTCACGCCACCCACGTGTTTTTTAATTGTAGAACATCGTCCATTTTTGGGCGAATGGAAGTATTCAAATGCACCAGTGTGACAGGGACAAACTGAGACAAACACTCAAGTAGTCCGAGTTTAGCGGCTAAACTCCGCCCCTGCCCTATGTGGACTACACAAAAACCAGGAGGGCGAGTGCATCTGTCCGAGTCGGATGCTGGAAATTACATTTAGCAGAACTAAAGAGCAAGGGGTTTCAGCAGCGATTCATAGCGACAATGCGGGAGCATATTACGACCCATTCTTTCCAATATCGCCTGGAGGATTGGAATACGGTGAACATGGTAAATATCTTGCCGAGATTGAACAAAATCCACAGACTCCAAAAGGTAAGATTCTTTGGAGCTTAAAATAAAATTGCCTTTACATAATGAGCGTTTAAGTTACAAAGTTTTTTTTTTCCAAACGGACATAGCAATACCTGAATTTGACCATTATAAAATCTGTTTTGCTAAAGAGTTTTCAGCTTAAACGTATAGTTTTTGGTGCACTGAATACACCCAATGTCTTGACTTGTGTTAGTTTCCAAGTGGGTGTTTGACACCTGACTTGATTCCTTTGAGTTACTAGAAGAAAATACTTGAAATAGAGGTAACATCTAATTTTGAACTCATGTGAATGTGATCCCTGCATACAGAGGAATCTTGGAAGGCTGTTCATCTGGGCACTCATCCAGTGTATGTTATGTAACCTGGTGGCCCGCCAGGAAACGTTCAGTCCTTCTTTATGACGGTGGCTCCTTTTAGTGACATGTATCTCTCACTGACAGAGGTCAAAGTGGGTCAACAGTTTACACAGACTGTTAGTTGGATTTCTAAACAAATGTAGATGGTGTTCCGCTGGCCTTTGGTTTGTGTGCAAATGTCCAGCCATCATTTTATTGCCTTAAGGTCACAATCTTAGCTACAAGTCATTTTGTCATTTGTTTTGTTTGTGCCAAGGCTTCCCATGAAAAATATTTCTTGCCAACCCCTGGGCTACAGAAAGAGCTTTCAAGGTTCTGAGCAACAAATTGCTTAAGATTAATTTTTCTCTTTTCCTCAGCAGAAGTTGAGAATGCCAAGCGGGGACTTCAAGGAGGACAGGCTTACGACATCAGCTCAATCCACCCCTTGTGGCACCCCCTCCCTCACCCCCTGTGTTACCCCAAACGTCAGCCCACACACCTCACCCTTAATCAACCGCAGGTATCAGTCAGATGGCTCTTTCTCAATACACCCTGTAGTAGAATAGAAGTGTACTTCCCTTTGAATAATTACTGGACTTAAATATGACACATTTTCTGATGGAGTTGGATTATGCAGGGTTGGAACAGGTCTGTTATGTATTTTGTGTGTGGGCGTACAGGAGCTGGTTCAACAACCTGAGTCCTGCACCATTTATTGGCACACCAGAGCTGGGCAGTCCTAACAGATTAGAAATGGCAGGCAATGAGGGAGGAGGAACTGGAGGGGAGAGGTGGAGCTTCTTTGGAACTTCTCGACCCGTAGTACAGAAGTCATCTACAGACCCAGGCTCAGAAACCAACACAGGTAGAAATCAGCCCATCTAAAGCTTCCATTTTTAGGATTGTTTTCTTAACTTCGGTTTGAAAAAAGTGACAGTGCTTCAAAAAATATACTCTGTGTTCCCAATATAGATTGTGTGAGTCTAATATCAATGTCTATAGTCACTGCCACATGTCAGCATGTTGGCTTCATATACAACTTATTTATAGAAATGTAATGGATGTTAAAGATTCTGTACCTTTTGTTCAGTTACCATTCTTGTCTGCTCAGGCTTCACTCTCCAGTCCTACTTTGGTGTGACCAAGTCTAACACCCTGGAGGGCATTAAGACACAGGTCAACCTGATGGTGGATGACCCTGCCAAGATCAACCCACCCAAGATCGATATTAGTGGCATTGAGTGCAAGAGACCCCCTCAGACCCGCCCACACAAACTTAAACCCCGGGACATGAATGTCCTAACACCTTCTGGATTCTAATAGCCCCAAAAACAATCTCCCATGAATCCTAGCGACCACATCCCCTGGCAGCCAGTAGCCGGTCTACTACACCCGTGGTTCTCAAACCTGTCCCTGGGACCCCCAAGCATCTCATAATGTTGTTGTAGCCCTGAACTAGCTCACCTGAATCAAGCAGCCAATGCCTTGACAATTAGTTGACATGTTGATGCAGGTGTTTTATCTGTGAAATACATCTAATACATAGAATTGCTAGGGGTCCCTAGGAGAGAACCACAGTACCACACTACCCTGCTCTGCCTGCTTAGTGGAACCCAAGAGACTCAGAAGATGGAAGACATGCTTCAGAAGTCATTCCCAACTCCAGGGTTGTCAAACTCATTCAGCCCCAGGTGCAGCATTCGGCTTCAGCGAGGTCCAGAAGGCCACATTGAAAATGTTATTTTGTCACTGTCAGAATTAGCAAAACATGGCTCGCGCTCTGGCATTTTTTGTTCTTTGTTATTAACAAGCTGGACACCGTAGAGTTGTTGTGACAAGGCTTGCTTCTTGCATCTTTTCCATATCTGAATTTTTTTTTTATTTGAACAATTCCTAATAGTATCTAACCTAATAGTTAGTTATTAGATGAGAGAGTAATGGCTGCTGACCTGGAGGTTTTTTAAATACATATATATATATATACACTACCAGTGAAATTTGGACACACTTACCCATTCACTTGAACGGGTGTGTTCAAACTTGACTGGTAATGTATAACGTCCCAATGTTGTTTTCGTTATTAGAAAGCTATTTATTAGTGTTACGATATTTCTGTAACATGCGACTCTGTACATTTTTAAGAGTATGTTTATATGAAGGCCAAAGCACTGATGAAATCCTTTTGAAATAATCTTTTATAAGAACTATTATACGCTTTTGTTTTTTCAGGATGTTTATGAATTCCAATGATTTGTTGCACAAGGGATTCCTTTTCCCGCATTTAGCTGTAAATAAACTCAACACTAATTTCATTGTTTCTGCTCTCAATTATTTTTCTTAAAAGTTCAATCAAACAGGTATGGTGGATTTAAGTTTTTTTTTTTTGGAATGGGGTGTATATGAATGCTCTTTTTGGAAATGCCGTTGGGTTGAACATCTGAGTTCTGGAGCTTTGGCTGATTTGTCAGTTGCATTTCATGGCCACTAGATGGCACTAGGAGCTCCCGGAGGAAGTCGGTGTCTTTCACATTTACATTGTCATTTAGAAGACGCTTTTAGGCAGAGCTACATACAATAGAGACCAAATGTTCCTACTTTTCCATACTGCCCGTCCCGTTCCGTTGGAATTAGGGCTGTGCTATATCTGGATTTATGTTACACACCGCCCAAACCACCTGTCCAACTATCGCAATTGTCTTTTTTCCCCTCACGGAATGCTCTTTGAGTGGCCTACTGTGTAAATTGGCTTGAATAATGCAATGTATTATTAGATAGCCAGGGCACTGTATTCTCTGGTACGCTACACGTCCTCAGGAAGAATAATAAAGATGATCCAGTAGACCTGAAAAAAGTCACTTACAGAACAGTGTGCTATACCGGACCAAATATTATCCCCTAGTTGGTTAATCTTTTCATTCAGGTGCTGTCCAGTGGTTAGGCCATCTTACCAGCAATCCCAGAGCCCAGGCAAAAAATATGTTGTTCTATCCTCGAGCAAATCATTAACCCTAATTGCACCTGTAAATTGTATTAACCCAACCCTTTTGTCTGTATTACACCATCCCTCCAATCCAGTCTGTATTACCCCACCACTCCGGTCTGTATTACCCCACCACTCCGGTCTGTATTACCCCACCGCTCCGGTCTGTATTACCCCACCCCTCCAATCCAGTCTGTATTACCCAACCACTCCGGTCTGTATTATCCCACCCCTCCGGTCTGTATTACCCCACCACTCCGGTCTGTATTACCCCACCGCTCCGGTCTGTATGACCCCACCGCTCCGGTCAGTATGACCCGACCGCTCCGGTCTGTATGACCCCACCACTCCAGTCTGTATTACTCCACCGCTCCAGTCTGTATTACCCCACCGCTCAGGTCTGTATCACTGTTATACCCCCTGGTGCACCCTGGCTGGACCTGTCGATGTATCTGATGGCAGTACTTTCGTAAGCACGCGCCTCCAGTGCAAAAGTGGTCTTGGAAGATGGCACCATTCATTTAGGCAAATCAAATATTGGACTAGCATTCTGAAACACACACCCAAATTGTTTGATCAAGGAAGTGGGCTAAGCACACTCCTACAGCAAGCCCAGCCATCTAACTGACCCTCCACTGATGGCAAATCTCCCCGTCTCTGCCTGTCTGTTTCACCAGCCGCCCCAACCAATAGCGAACGAAACCCTTTCTTCCCTTTAAGTGAGTGCAAATGATTTCAGCTGGTTGTATCAATGGCCACACACCACCTTGGCAGACAGCATCTTCTATGTTCATTTTCCTCCCTCCCTCCCTTTTCCCCCTCCAGAGTCTCTTCCAGAGCCTTCCTACTTTGATGGGCTGCTGCACAAAGACAACTACAGTTTTCTCTAGTCATCTTTAGCGTTTTCACTATACTATCTTGCTAGAGATTGGCCTAGTAGTAGTAGTAAACAAAATCCACAGTTCCAACTAGATTATAGGCTATATGCATATACAGCTCTGGAAAAAATTAAGAGACCACTGCACCTTTTTCTTTCCTTTCCAAAAAAGTCAAAAAGGAAGGTTTTGAGTGAGGAACAGAAGGGTTAAAATTAAGAGACCACTGCAAATTTGACGCATCTGTTTCTCGCTCAAAACCTTCCTTTTCAACTTTTTTGGAAAGGAAAGAAAAAGGTGCAGTGGTCTCTTTGTTTTTTCCGGAGCTGTGTATGGATGGTCTACTGATCTATCTCGATGTAGGGATGGGGACAGGTTTTGGGTGTAGCATAGTGCTGGGCTGAAGTTTACAGGTGGCTAGATGTAGTTAGCATAGTCTTGTTCATCTCTGGGGTGCAGGTGGTTGATTACTGAAGGCTACAATACGTGGAAAGAAAATCAGATGGCAGTATTGTTTTAATAATGATTGACCTGTACTGCCCATCTGCACTCCACTTCCCTCGAAAGCCTTGTCTTACTGGTCAGTATTAACAGTTTGTGGGGAAAGCCCAGTCAAAGCTCTCTTTTGTCCTTGCCCCCCAAAGGTGGAAGCAGCTTCCCCTTAATGGTAGGACAGCACAGTCCTAGCCCATTTTCATAAAAGCCCTGAAACCCAAACTCTTACAGCTAGGAATGTATTCATTCTGTCAAACAAAGCATTTAAGTTCCAGAATGTTTTTTTGAAACGGGCAGGGCTATACCGGAATTTGTCCATTAGAAAATCTGTTTTGCTAAAGGGTTTCAGCTAAAATGTTTTGTTTTTGGTGTACTGAATACACCCAATGTCTTGACTTTGTGTTGGTTTCTAAGTGGGTGTTTGACACCTGAGTTGATTCCTTTGAGTTGCAGGATGAAAATACTTGAAATAGAGGTAAAATCTAATTTTGAACTGATACAAATGTGATCCCTGCATACAGAGTAATCTTGGAAGGCTGTTCATCTGGGCACTCATCCAGTGTATTTTATGTAACCTGGTGGCCCGCCAGAAAACTTTCAGTCCTTCTTTATGACGGTGGCTCCTTTTAGTGACTATCTCTCTCACTGACAGAGGTCAAAGGGGGTCAACAGTTTACACAGACTGTTAGTTGGATTTCTAAACAAATGGAGATGGTGTTCCGCTGGCCTTTGGTTTGTGTGCAAATGTCCAGCCATCATTTTATTGCCTTAAGGTCACAATCTTAGCTACAAGTCATTTTGTCATTTGTTTTGTTTGTGCCAAGGCTTCCCATGAAAAATATTTCTTGCCAACCCCTGGGCTACAGAAAGAGCTTTCAAGGTTCTGAGCAACAAATTGCTTAAGATTAATTTTTCTCTTTTCCTCAGCAGAAGTTGAGAATGCCAAGTGGGGACTTCAAGGAGGACAGGCTTACGACATCAGCTCAATCCACCCCTTGTGGCACCCCCTCCCTCACCCCCTGTGTTACCCCAAACGTCAGCCCACACACCTCACCCTTAATCAACTGCAGGTATCAGTCAGATGGCTCTTTCTCAATACACCCTGTAGTAGAATAGAAGTGTACTTCCCTCTGAATAATTACTGGACTTAAATATGACACATTTTCTGATGGAGTTGGATTATGCAGGGTTGGAACAAGTCTGTCATGTATTTTGTGTGTGGGCGTACAGGAGCTGGTTCAACAACCTGAGTCTTGCACCATTTATTGGCACACCAGAGATGAGCAGTCCTAACAGATTAGACATGGGAGGCAATGAAGGAGGAGAAACTGGAGTGGAGGAAAGCCCAGGTGGTGGTGCTTCTTTGGAACTTGTTTTTAGTAGGTATTGGGCCTGGCAAGGTCTGCGCTGTCCCTTAGGTGTTCTAAACAAATGGAGTTCACTTGTTTTCGAAGCATACATGTACAGTTGTGCTCAAAAATTGGCATACTCTTGGAGAATTGGTAATATATAGCTCTGGAAAACATTAAGAGACCACTATACCTTTTTCTTTCCTTTCCAAAAAAGTTGAAAAGGAAAGTTTTGAGTTAGGAACGAAAAAGGTGCAGTGGTCTCTAAATGTTTTTTGGAGATGTATGTACCATTTCAAAAGAAAACATGAGTGAGCAGGCAAAACACATGTCTTTTATTTCTTATGGGATTCACTTTCAAATGTGGGTCACAACAGAATGGCACAATCATAAAACAAAACATGGTAACAAAGAAAATGTTTTACTGAACCCTGTTCAAAAGTCTGCATACCCTTAGTTCTTAATACTGTGTGTTGCCTCCTTTAGCATCAATGACAGCGTGCAGTCTTTTGTAATAGTTGTCTATGAGGCCCTGAATTCTTGCAGGTGGTATAGCTGCCCATTTGTCTTGGCAAAATGCCTCTAGGTCATACAAAGTCTTTGGTCATCTTGCATGAACCACAAGTTTGAGATCTCCCCAGAGAGACTCGATGATATTGAGGTCAGGAGACTGTGATAGCCACTCCAGAACCTTCACCTTTTTCTGTTGTAACCACTGGAGGGTCAACTTTGCCTTGTGCCTTGTTGTGCTGGAAAGTCCAAGAGCATCCCATGCACAGTTTTCGTGGAGACTCAGATGTAAGACATGCTTCAGAAGTCATTCCCAACTCCAGGGCTGTCAAACTCATTCAACCCCAGGGGCAGCATTCGGCCTCAGCGAGGTCCAGAAGGCCACATTGAAAATTTTATTATTTCGCCACTGTCAGAATGAGCAAAACATGGCTCACTGTCTGGCATTTTGTGTTGTATGTTATTAACAAGCTGGACACAGTAGAGTTGTTGTGACAAGGCTTGCTTCTTGCATCTTTTCCATATCTGATACAGTTTGTATTTGAACAATTCCTAATAGTATTTGTTAGTTATTAGATGAGAGAGTAATGACTGCTGACCTGCGGTTTGGTTTTTGCAGGATGTTTATGAATTTCAATAATTAGTAGCATGTGGGATTCCTTTTCCCACTGAATTTAGCTGTAAATGAATTCAACACTAATACAAGTATTCCACTGTTTTTGCTCCCAATTATTTTTCTTAAAGGCTGAATCAAAAAATTGTTGGCGGTTTAAAAAGAACAGATTTAAACAAGGTTTTGGAATGGGTTGTATATGATGCTCTATTTGGAAACACTGTTGGGTTGAACATTTGAGTTCTGAAACTTTGGCTGATTTGTCAGTTACATTTCATGAACACTAGATGGCACAAGAAGCTCTGGGAAGAAATCTTTACATTACGTTGTCATTTAGAAAACACTTTTAGATAAATGTTCATGCTTTTCCATACTGCCCCTCCCGTCCTGTTAAGATGAGGCTTGTGCTGGACTTATTTTACATATCGCCCAAACCAACTGTCGAAATATCATCAACGTCTTTGTTTCTCAGGGAATGCTCTTCGAGCACGGTGTGAATTGGCTTGAATAACGCAATGCAGTGACTAAATAGCCAGGGCACCGCATTCTCCTGTGTGGTATACATCTTCAGTAAAGCAGAAAACAGGCACGCCACCCACATGGTTTTCTAATTGTAGGACACCTTCCATGTTGGTTGGAAATTAAAATGCACCAGACTGACAGGTAAAAACCCTCAAGTAGTTTGTTTCCTTGTGTGAAAGGGCAGTGTCCGCTTCACCTCCAACCTGACTGAGACAAGAGCTATGTAATGTATGAGGACATATTTTAAGGAGGTGTTGACACGTCACTCCAGGAGAACTGATTTACCAGAAAAAAATTCTAATGACATACTGTCAAAGCATTTTCACGAATGAACAGAAAGTGTATTAAAGTATTACAGCATTTTATTGAGAAGGGCATGGACTATGCATGAAATGGACTGGCATGTAAGGGCAAGGGGTACACTCTTACGGTCCAAAGGTTTGTGTTTAGTGAAAGGGCATACTTGCCGTCAGTTTGTGAGAGAATGAGGATCTGAGAAGGAAGAGTGAAGGGACAACTGAAGGGATGCAGCTGGAAAAAGATTTCATGTTGGTGTTAACTCAAGATGTCCTAGAGACCCCCTTTCTGTCAGTGCCATTTTACATTTGTTAGAATGTGTTTCAATATTTAAACTCGAATAGGAGGGGTTTGTTAACATTATTGACAAATGTCAACAAAGAATGTGGATTGACAAACAATAACCTGATTTATTTTACTTTGTTCATAATCCCATAAGTACATAAATGTTATGCTCAGTCTGGGATAAATATCCAATTAGTCAAATTATAAATTTTTTAGACAGCATGTCCTGTGATATTGAAAAGTTTTACAGGCACTATGTCCTCTAAGCTTGATTCATTTCTATAGACACTGTCACTGTAAAGTTGTAGAAAATATTATAAACACTATGCTGGGAGCCTTATATAGTTTTCTAGACACCGTCCAGGGAATTCCTATAATCTTCTACAAAAGAACTCGTTACTCTTAAACTAATAATTTGACTTGTAAGTTTTAAATGTTTTCCCAATAACTTCTATTTTTCCTGTTATTGCTCAAATCAGAATCCACACTTTTTTATTATTGTTTTTATTATTTTACATATACCCATGTCTCCAAAGAATGCTCTAACTCTACAGATGCAGTTGCACTAGACAAATACATACACTACCGTTCAAAAGTTTGGGGTCACTCAGAAATGTCCTTGTTTTCCATCAATGCATACATGAAATGAGTTTGAATATGAAATATAGTAACATTAATACAAAATAAAGTAATAAAAATTTGCTTTTGTCAAAGAATACACCATTTGCAGCAATTACAGCCTTGCAGACTTTTGGCATTCTAGCTGTCAGTTTGTTGAGGTAATCTGAAGAGATTTCACCCCATGCTTCATGAAGCACCTCCTACAAGTTGGATTGGCTTAATGGGCACTTCTTACATACCATACTGTCAAGCTTCTCCTCTACAGCTCCACAGCGCTGAGATCCGGTGACTGTGCTTGGCCACTCCATTATAGACAGAATACCAACTGAGTGTTTCTTTCCTAAAGAGTTCTTGCATAGTTTGGGGCTGTGCTTTGGGTCATTGTCCTGTTGTAGGAGGAAACTGGCTCCAATCAAGTGCCATCCACAGGATAAGGATAAGATCCCTTTTTAACTGTGCAAATCTCCTACTTTACCACAATCAAAGCACTCCCAGACCATCACACTGCTTCCACCATGCTAGACACATAACGTCAAGCTCACAAGTGTTCACTATTTTCCAATCTTCTTCTGTCCTGTGGTTTGCCTAGAAGGTCATCTCTTCACTGTTGTCAATGAGACTGGTGTTTTACAGGAATTATTTCATGAAGTTGTCAGTTGAGGACCAGTGAGGCGTCTGTTTCTCAAACTAGACACTAATTATTTGTCTTCTTCCTCAGTTGTGCACCAGGGTGTGCACCCATTTGCGTTGTTCTGTAAAGGAGTACAAAGTGTTATATGTGATCTTCGGTTTCTTGGCAGTTTCTCACAAGGATTAGCCTTGATTTCCCAGAACATGAATACACTGATGAAAGTTTCAGAAGAAAGTTCTTTGTTTATGGCCATTTTGATCCTGTAATCAAACCCACAATTGTTGGTGCTCCAGATACACAACTAGTCTAGAGAAGTCCAGTTTTATTGCGTCTTTAAACGGCACAACAGTTCAGCTGTGCTAACGTAATTGTTATTATGGTAGTACAGATGAAAACTGTACTAACACAATGTGTTATTGGAACATAGGACTGATGGTTGCTGATAATGGGCCTCTGTAGGCCTATTTAGATATTCCATTTAAAATCACCCGTTTCCAGCTACAATAGTCATTTACAACATTAACAGTATCTAAACTTAATTTCTGATCAATTTCATGTTATTTATTGTACAAAAAAAATTGCTTCTCTTTCAAAAACTAGAACATTTCTAAGTGACCCCAAACATTTGAACTGTAGTGTATGTATTAGATGAATAGACAGAAATACTTGTTTACTGTTCTGTTATCTGGAGTATCAATGTTTTTCATATACCGTGGAAATCATGTTATTTCCATTATTTGCGGTATATTGCTACCCATTTGAAAGGAAATTTGACGTTCACTTTGATGTCTCAGTCAGGATTCTAGTTGAAATGCTCTGAGGTACTATAGGAACTCAGGACCTGATGGTATTTCAGCTACAGTGAGACAAGAGACTGCCATAAGGTTAAGTCTGATTTGACCTATATATACAGATGTCTGATCTTGCAGATTGAAACTGTTAATATAAGACCCAGTGCTTTGATTGAGTTACCACCTGATTTACCCTAATGTGTATCAGGGTGTTGTCCCTCCTTTGTTTCTTCAAGTCAAACAATCATTACTTTCGTTTTCCAGCCATTCAGGGAGTGGTTGTTGTTTTGGCTGACTGATGGAACGTTTTCTCATCTCCTTCCTGTATGCTGACTCATTAACGTTTACCAGGCCTTTATTTGTCTTTTGCCAACTGGTTGATGGAGTTGGTGTCATGCAGACCTCCACGGTAGCAGCCAGGGATTAAAGCAGAGGCCTGAGGACAACCCTGGTGTAACAATGAAGAACTCATGCTGTGCGGAAGATGCGCGGGGCTCTGGCCTGGAATGAATTTAAACTCACTGACAATCTTGTTTGCCGATTTAACTAACACGGCACTCTGTCAAACAAATGCCTTTGCTGGTGATAGTAGAAATGTTTCTACTATGACCCCTTTGAGACGTTTTTAGTTCCTTCCCAAAAATCAAATTTTCTTTTTCATTCAGATTCTATTTATGGAGAACCGGACTTTCCATGTCACCACTCATTCCACTCTAATGCTAATTGGGCAAGACATCATCTTTAGACCTCAGTAGCCAAAGGGAGTATACACAGATCAGCGATAACATTATGATCACCTGGTCCTTCTTTTACCCGCCAAAACAGCCCGTCGAGGCATGGACTCCACTAAACCTCTGAAGGTGTGCTGTGGTACAGTATCTGGCACCAAGACGTTAGCAGCAGATCCTTTAAGTACTATGAGTTGTGAGGTGGGGCCTCCATGGGTGGGACTTGTTTGTCCAGTACATCCGACAGATGTTCGATTGGATTGAGATCCGGGGAATTTGGAGGCCATGTCAACACCTTGAACTTGTTGTTGTGTTCCTCAAACCATTCCTGAACTGTTTTTGCTTTGTGGCAGGGTACATTATCCTGCTGAAAGAGGCCAATGCCATCAAGGAATAACGTTGCCATGAAAGGGTGCACATGGTCTGCAACAATGCTCAGGTAGGTGGTACGTGTCAAAGTAACATCCACATAAATGGCAGGACACAAAGTTTCCCAGCAGAACATTGCCCAAAGCATCACACTGCCTCCACCGGCTTGCCTACTTCCCATCGTGCATCCTGGTGCCATGTGTTCTCCAGGTAAGCAACGCACACGCCCCCAGCCATCCATGTGATGTAAAAGGAAAAATGGGCATGCGTAAGGATCTGAGCGACTTTGACAAGGGCCAAATTGGGATTCATCAGACCAGGCCACCATCTTCCATGGTCCAGTTCAGATGCTCACATGCCCATTATATGTGCTTTCAGCAGTGAACAGGGTTCAGCATGGGCCCCCTGACAGGTCTGCAGCCACGCAGCTCCATAGGCAACGAACTGCAATGCACTGTGTGTTCTGACACCTTTCTATCAGTACCAGCATTAACCTTCTCAACAATTTGAGCTCCGGTAGCTTGTCTGTTGGATCAGACCACATGGGCCAGCCTTCACTCCCCACGTGCATCAATGAGCCTTGATCACTTTTCCTTCCTTGGACCACTTTTGATAGGTACTGACCACTGTAGACCGCGAACACCCCACAATGGCTGCAGTTTTGGAAATGCTCTGACCCAGTCGTCTAGCCATCATAATTTGGCCCTTGTCAAAGTCGCTCAGATCTTGCCCATTTTTCCTGCTTCTGACACATGAACATTGAAGACAGAATGTTCACTTTCTGCTTAATATAGTTAATATATCTAATAACATTTCACCCATTTTCAATATGAAAAAATTATCTCCAACACAAACCTGTCATCAAGTTTCATTAATCCAAAACAGGGCTGCTCAGTCCTGGTCCTGGAGATCTACTATCCTGTAGGTTTTCACTCCAATCCCAGTTGTGACTAACCTGACTTTGGTTTTCGTCCAACTCATTATTAATAAGCAAGCAAGTTTATTTATATAGCACAATTCATACATTGAAGCAATTCAATGTGATTTACAAAGAAAAATATTACAAAATTGAGATCACAAAATTGCTGAGTTGATACAAGACAACCTTCTCAATGATCTTGGCTATAAAAGGGAGATTTGATACAGGTCTATAGTTGTTCATTATAGATACATCCAGTGTTCTCTTTTTTAATAGGGGCTTAATGGCAGCTGTTTTTAGAGACATTGGGAAAATGCCTGATTGCAGAGAGCTATTAACTATTTGCTGTAGGTCCATTGTTATAGAGTTAAAATTGTTTTAAAAAAGTCTGATGGCAGTGTGTCGAGACCACATATGGAGGCTTTAAAATGTCAAACTGTTTCTTTTAGGGATTTTTGATCAGTTTTATAAATATTAAAATCAGGACTTTTGTAGTGTAAAAAAAAACACTCTTAATGAGAGAGAGGTTATATGGCCAGTCCTCAGAGCAAGTGGTCTGTCCGTCACAGAGTGGTGTCCAGACCCAGCGTCTGAGCAGATGATAAGTTTGGAGGGAACAAATATTTAACTATTGGCTGAGGCCTCTATGAGAAGAACTGGAACCTCATCTGGAACTGGAATTAGAATCAGAACAGCGCACCTGGAGAACTGTTGAAAAGGAGAGCTGGAGTTAGAATAATGACAGGTCATTTGAAGCTACGACATGAGAAAGTGTAAGAAAAGAATGGAGGAGGAACAAATGACAGAAATAAACAACTGACTGGTTTTCACTTGTAGGTGCCTCAGTCTTATATTGAGTTAAAGGAGAGTATTGGAAATTATTCAAGATGCAATCTGGGACTTTTAATTCTAAATCTCCAATTTTGGGCCGGTTGTGTGAAATACTTTGTGCGTGCATCATCTACAGTATAAGCAGAATAACTACCATACCTCAGTTAGCAATGACATTCTAAGTTTCAAAGCCAGTGGTTTTGATGAAAATCGGCACATCCATGACATTTTCTAGGACCCGTTTTGGCTTGAATGCACCACTTTAACAACAAGTAGACAATTTACCAATTCAAAGGTCTGTGCACATATAGGGTCTTGGTTTTCAGTGAGATGGTAAAGCTAGTTTCACCTCTCTCTCTTGCATTCAAACTGGTCGTTCTCAGTAGCGAATGTTACATAGGTTCTGCAGGTGCGAAAATAATTGGCTCAAAGGTTGTTATTAGCATCTAAAGGCTATGTGCTTGCATTGGGTGGTCAACAAAACAGCATGAGATGAGTTGAGATTGTAGGTGGGACAAGTGACCACAAGGCCAACAATCGCTGCTCAGTCCCAACCTGAATTAAACACAGAGGCTCTTCTAATACGAGTCTTTCTAACAGAAAACCAGTTGAGTGTGGACTACATCAGGGCAGTCGACTTGCCTCCTTTCTGTTTTTACCAATGACCTTCTACTAACCTTGGATATAGAGCCTCTGTATCTTTGTAGGGTGATGACAAAACATGATACCATACCTGTCAGCAAGCGTTAAGGGGAATGGCTATTTAGAGCACCATGGATTACATTTTCCCATGGGCAATAAACTACTTTGAGGATGAAGTTGTAAAATAAAGAAATTCTATCGTTTGGAGAGCTTTTTGTCAAGGAAAAGCAAAGCAGTGAAAAACTATGCCCAGATTGAGCAGGAGGCTTCTGGGTTATCAGAGTCAGTGCATGAAACAGGATGTGTGTTCAGGTACTGCTAGCTAGACATGGACTGACCAAGTCCTGTAAATCCTACCAGCAACCTCAAAGTTCAAATAGTGAAGCCACGCCCACTCAAACAACTGGACTTAAGGCAACATGTAATCATCACAGCACAACGCCAAGTCATTTAAACTTCAGCAATATCAGTCTGTCCAGTTAGGAATCATAAGCGATTGTGAATCAATGTCACCTGTTTTGGTGCATTGTCCAGCTCCAGTCCAGCTCCTCTAGGATGACACCTCCATACGTGTCGTCGCAAGAAGGTTTGCTGTGTCTCTCAGTACAGCCTCAAGAGCATGGAGGAGATAGCAGGAGACGCGCCGTTACACAAGGAGAGCTGGACAGGGCCGTAGAAGGGCATCAACCCAGCAGCAGGACCGGTATTTGCTCCTTTGTGCAAGGAGGAACAGGAGGAGCAAACCAGAGCCCTGCAAAATGACCTCTAGGGAGCTACTGGTGTGCATGTTTCTGACAGGGCCTGACGTCCTCTAGTGGGACCTGTACTCACAGCCCAGCACGTGCAGCTTCGATTGGCATTCGCCAGAGAACACCAGAATTGGCAGGTCGGCCACTGGCGCCCCATTCTCTTCACAGATGAGAGCAGGTTCACACTGAGCATGTGACAGATGTGAGTCTGGAGACATCGTGTTGAACGTTATGCTGCCTGCAAATTTATCCAGCTTGACCGGTTTGGTGGTGGGTCAGTAATGGTAAAGGAGGCATATCCTTGGAGGGTCGCACAGACCTCCACGTGCTAGCCAACGGTACCCTGATTGCTGTTAGGTACCGGGATGAAATCTTCAGGCCCATAGTCAGATCTTACACTGGTGCAGTGGGCCCTGTGTTCCTCCTGGTGCAGGAAAATGCCCGGTCTCATGAGGCCAGAGTGTTTAGGCAGTTCCTGGGAGACGAAGGCATTGATGCCATTGACTGGCCCTCTCGTTCCCCAGACTTGAATCCAATTGAGAACCTCTGGGACGTAATGTATTAGGGCATCTGACGCCAGACCACAGACTATCCAGGAGCTCACTCATACCCTGATCCAGGTCTCGGAGGAGATCCCCCAGGACACCATCAGGAGCATGCCCAGATGTTGTCAGGAGTGCAAACAGGCACACTACTGAGTCACATTATGAGTTGCTGTGATGAAATTCACACAAGTTGGAACAGCTTGTGATTTTAGTTGTTTACTTTTTTCTGTGTGAGTTTGAATCACGCCCTCAGTCGGTTGGTGATTTTGTTTCCATTGACTGTTGTTATTGTCATTTGTTCTCAACGAATTACAAAATGTACAATAAATATTGTGATCTTTAATATATTTCATTCATCGAGACCGATGTGTGATTTAAGTGTTCCCTTAATTATTTTGAGCAGTGTATTTTAAGGCAATAAAAAATAATGCTTATTGGATGGAGACATGTTAATTAAATAAATGATGCCCTCATGTATAAATGCACATTTATTGTAAAATAAAGGAGTCATATGACTGTTATTACATCACCCATAGCTGTGGGCTTGGGTTGAGTCTGCTAGCCCTTTTATAGCATGTTTGTCATTGCTGCAGGCACACATACAATTGCCAGAGGGTACAATCATGGACTTGATCACAACCACAAAGGCAATTAAAGTAGGCCTGTTCAGCAGGCTGGCCTGGCCTGAGAAGACAGCCAACGATGTGGAGCACATCAAGGAAACACCTTTATAATCCGGGCTACCAGAGTTCTCGCAAACAAAAATGCGTAAACCACAAAGAATGCTTTGAAAGCTTTAAAGGTTAATATGTGTCTTAACGTAATATCCCACACGCCACTACAAACAGCTGCTGCCATTGTTTCCCCATCAGTGACAGCACTGGCCATCGGCCACAAGAATACTTATCGATTTACTTATCAGTAAAAAAGTCATACAGCTCCGGAATAAATTAAGAGACCATTGCACCTGTGGGTTTTGAGTGAGGAACAGAAGGGTTAAAATTAAGAGACCACTGCAAATTTAACGTTTCTGTTCCTCACTGAAAACCTTCCTTTTCAACTTATTTGGAAAGGAAAGAAAAGGGTGCAGTGGTCTCTTAATTCTTTCCGGAGCTGTATATTATGCATTATTAAGATGTGTAGTCTGACTCAGAGATATTTTATAGGATCTCTCAAAATGGTCAGAAGACCACAAGTCTTTTGCAGATTAATTTAGATCCAGAAGTCTGCATTCAAAATAAGTAAATTTTTAACATGCGTAATATCTTCAGTATAAATATAATGAGTATAGGGCCTATTTCACAATTGTTACTTTATTTCAAATATTTTAAATCCATTAACTCCCTAAAAACATAAGAGACCACTGCCCCAGAAGTGTTCAATTTGCAGTGGTCTCCTAATTTTAACCCTTCTGTTCCTCACTCAAAACCTTCCTTTTTGACTTTTTTGGAAAGGAAAGAAAAAGGTGCAGTGGTCTCTTCATTTCTTCCGACTTGGACTTTGAATGTAAAATGTAAATTAGGGGGAATGGCCTGTAGACTGTCCCAGAAACTGAATTAGCATAACATAATGAAACAATATTAAATGCCAGTAGGTTTGTTTGCTGTCTCTTGGTTTGGTTTGTGTGATTTGTGTTGAATAGTTACATGGGTGGACTTTGTTTTCTAGAGTATTTGGACACACCAGAGGTGTAGACCAGGTTTGTAGGAACGCTGGGGCTGATATACTGTACGTGTATAGAGCTTGTTGATCTTTAATGAGCATTCGTGCTCCGACACATATTTAGACCTGGCTTAGTTGACTGATTGGGTTTGACCACAGGGTCAGACATTGTAGGTATGTTAATTGGAGCTGAGGTACAGGTGTATACCTGGGATTTGTCCATGGCTGTGGCGGCTTCTGTGTGGTTCATTAGGAAAGGTGGTGCTAAGAGGAGGCAGAATTTAAAAAAAAAGATTTCAATTTACCAGTAGTCGGGGTTCTAAGCCTTTGAAAATTCCCTTTAATCCGTACCGTCTTAATTAACATAATCACTTAAGTAGCACGTGAAATCAGTTTATTAACCCGTCAACTCAGCACCCTGACCGAATAAAAGACAACTGCTCTCGTTTCAAATGTTAGCATTGAGTGAGCATTCCAAATGTGCTCTGTATTCTGTTTCTTTACCCGCTTTGCATTTGGACTTGTTTGTTGGACAAAATCTGGAGTTTGCAAAAGGTCATTCAGATGAACAAGAAATCAAGCTTTTAAGCCACAAACACCAGAGGAAGGCTTGGCATAAAAAGTGGGATTGTTGTGCAGCTAAAAAAGCTTCACAATTGTGGATGGTGGTGGGTATGAGATGTTGGGCTGTTTTTCTTTCAATCGTCCTGGGTAAATTCTGTTTACAGTATGTAATGTACTGTTGCAAAACTCATGCTGACACTGTCCCATGTATATTAGTGAAGAAAATAGAGAGATAACCTTACCATTTTAATCGTATCCCAAAGTCCTTTAACATAATCTCTTATAATGAACTCAGAAACCGAAATGTAAAAAAAATCCCTCTCGAAAATCAAAAGAGTTACGGTGAAATTCCTTGGAGAATGCACACACACACACACACACACACCCAGACACACACACACACACATACTCAGACACACATAGCCCACTTGTAAAATAAAAGCCAATTATGTTCTTTAAGAAAGGATTAAAAATGATGATACAGTGGAATGTTGTAAACCATCTCTGTCTCATTGATTTCCCTGAGCACTAAATGGGTGCCCATCATTTTATATCACCATAGCGATTAGGAAACCTTTGATCTCTGTGGTGGATATAATAAGATGAGGAGGAGGGATGGTGTTCAAAGGCCACTCCCAGGCCCGCCACACCCACACGCACGCCACACAGATGGGTTTGCCTAATACACTTGTACACGTATACCTGTGTAAATGTATACTCAAACTTGACTCCAACCAATCTCATTGTGTAAACTGTTGCTTGTAACATAACATTTCAAATGGGCATTGACATTTTTTCCCCACTCTTTCTGTCAAATTTAGGTGAAGTTATTTGACTTTCTGTACTACTAGGTTTTAGAAAGCATTGGATGGATGGACTCTTTCCATAAAACCTTTTCATTTTGTCAGTACATACTTTTATCTTCTAAAATAAGACACATTATGATGGGTTCCTTGCCTCCCAGTCCTTGCACACTGACATTGAAGTTCTGTTCCAAACACAATTCACATTAAACTAAACTGAATTTCAAATTAAACTATATAAAATCATTTAAATGCATACAATAGTACAAAGCAATCATTTACATTTAACATTTAAGTTACTTAGCAGAGGCTCAGAGGCTCCAATTAGGCCTGGTTCCTGAAGTGTGAGAGGCTATCGTTTGGCCTGGATTGTACATGGAGCGGGGAGTCGTTTGACTTAGCCGGACTCGCACACATTCCTCAAGCGGAGATCTGGTCAGTCAGTGGGAATGATGTGCCCAGACAGATATGCTGGTCCAGATCTCACTCTTCCCTGCATTTCTAGATTCCCACATTGTATTTGTGATTTGTTTTCACCCTAACCATTTCTACCGACTCTCTTTCCAGACAATCATTGTAAATAACAATTTCTTAATGGACCTGCCTGGTAAGAAATATAAAACACTGTTTCATCTCCTCCCTTTGTTACTCTGACTGTCTACTCAATCTTTGTCTTTCAAGAAATGTCGTGTTCAGACATCCCTGTGACTCACCTTTACAATAGTTTATACATGGTTATGACTGGACTTCCTATCTTATACAACCATAACAATTTAATATGTGCAATAAACTGGGTTGCTGTGAGAGTAATCTACGTACAGTTAAAAAATCTATGCATGCTATTCATCTCTCCTATCAGCTGTCATATAAATAAGGTGGATCTTCCCCAGGTGAATGTCTCTCTATCTCCCTCTATTTGCTTAGAAATAATAAAAGGTAACTACAGAGTCGGGTCGCCATGTCAAGATGGTACATTTAAAAATAATAAAAGGCAACTACAGAGTCCTCTTGCCATGTCAAGATGGTACATTTAGAAATAATAAAAGGCAACTACAGAGTCCTCTTGCCATGTGAAGATGGTACATTTGAAATAATAAAATTTAACTACAGAGTCGTGTTGCCATGTCAAGATGGTACATTTCCAGGAAGTGGGACAATATCAACGCCCATTTGACTGTAATGGTACCCAGGATGATAAATTCTGGATTGAACCATTTACTTTATTGGCATTCCTATAAAACAAAGTTAATTGAATTGTCTTTCCATGAAGCTAAGATTTTGCTCAGATTTTGACTGTAAGGAATGAGGAAAGAAGCAGGAGGGTAAGGTTGTTTAAAGACATTTCCAAAGAAAATTCCTTTCTCAAGTTACACTTCCTCATGTATTTATAACTTGGCTCCTCATAACTAGTGGGAATTATGCCTTTGGCTTTCTTTTGATGATGCGATGTGTTAGGTATTAGTTCCTTGTTAATTTCTTGAACATGTAATAAGGTAATTGGTTTCTGGTCAAACTTGATTTTAAGGAAGTTATACTACTACAATATAGCACATTTTCTAAATTATACTTTGGTACCTGTGGAAGTGACTTTAAGTCATTATACCTTGTAACTTCGCAAACATCCTATACCCCCCCACACCCCCAAGGTCGCAACGTGATTGAAAAAACAAGAAACTTTTCCAAAGTTTATCGTAAATAAATGTGAATTAATAGCAATTAATGACTGACCACTAGTGGCAGCATGTAACATACCCTTTAAATCAACATTTAGGCATGTGGGTATCCATAAAAGACTTCTCCTGACTGATATCTTTCAACAATGAGATCCCCTCTGATGCTTTGGAAGCTCTCTGCAGACCATGGCTTTTGCTCTGAGATGCAATTAAGAAAATGTCGGGAAAATCCTACAAGAACAGCTGAACTTTATTTGTGATTAATCAGAGTCACTTTAAATAATGTCAGGTGTTTAATGACTTCTATTTAACATGAGTTTGAATGTGATTAGTTAATTCTGAATACAGCCACATCCCCAGTTATAAGAGGGTGTGCCCACTCATGCAACCATGTTATTGTAAGGTTTTTATTTTAAATGTTTCCCCCTCAAAGATTTCAGTTTGTTTTTCAATTGAATTGTTCACATTATAGGTCACATTAAAAGTGGAAAAATTTCTGACATGATTTATCTTTGTCTCATTCTTTTACATCACAAAAACCTGGCTTTTTAACAGGGGTCTGTAGACTTTTTATATCCACTGTACATGCTAATTTTAAATAAATCTGTGTACTTCAAAGAATGGATGATAATGGAATTTGGTCTGTTGTCAGTTAATTGTTGAAAGGGCAAAACAGTGATCTTCAAAGATATGTTTTTCTACCTATTGCTTTATGATGGTTAAAACAATGAGAATGCATTTGAATGCTTTTTTTCTGTCTGCCACCGAAAGCCAAAGAGATACATTTTCAATTATATATAACATAACTATTTTTGGTTTGATAATGGAAAACAGAAAACAATAGTTGACTTTTAATGTAATTACATTCATTTTTTTATTCATTTTTTGGCCAAGAAAACCAAGTAAAATCCTGGCTTTTTTGTGAGACGAAGTAATCTGATTTGAGAATGACATAGTTACACCTCTGTGCGTCCTCCACGTTACCCTATAGCCTATGTCTGTATTAATTATACCAATGTAGGTTAAGGGTTGGTATTCCCAGTTACCTTGAACACGGGGGTGGAGCCGGAACACTAGGAAGTTGGCTTTAAATAAGAGGTGGTAGTGAAAAGTTTAACACAGTTTCATCTGGATATTATTAGAGCTATTGACGGAAACTTCAGGGAAAACTATCGCGCACTGTGCGTTGCCTTGAACCGGACTCATTTAGGACAACTATGTGTGGTAAGGACTGCGGCATCTTTTTCTGTGCGTCATGGAAATGGCAATTTAGATTGCCTATAATCCGGAGACAGATTACCTATAGACAGAAACATGCTCCTGGCTGAGGCGGGCTCATCTCTCCTCTCATCTCAAACCTGTCCTTTCAGACAGTTTGTGTACATCTGTAACTGAATGCTGAATTTCTTTAAATGTATCTTATATTATTTCTAGTAATATTTCAGTTTATCACAGTGTACTGCGGTGTAGTAGATGTGGTTGGACTCTGATCCTTCCGCTGTAGAGAATCTTCTACGCATTATTTCTGAATGGGCCGCTGACTACGTGTCAATGTAATTCCTTGCGTTATAATTGACAGCTCTGTCAAATGTATAGATCGGGTTTTGTACATCGATGTGATGGCATGTTATCAGTAGCCTAGGCGTTTCAACAAGTATTTTGGTGAAACGATCCGAATCCTTGGCATACCGGAAAATGTCCTAGCTAAAATATATTAACATTCAAATCTAGGGTTTTTCCAGTTTTAAGCGATTTATTTCATTTTGCCCCGAGGTGCAGCAATGTTAAACAGCCGATTCTTAATCAAATTAAGCCAGCTTTCTCATTCCAGACATCTCACCAGGCCTGAAGTTTACCGCAGCGTAGACTACCTGGACCAGTCAAACACTGTGTCCAGTGTTCTCCAGTCAATGGCCACCTGTGTTGCTATTAAACGAACCTGCCTCCGACGCGGTGTGCAGACTTGGATCTTAGTTTACACAGGCAAAATCATGATCATCTGAGGCGCGCTCCGAGGTACTCTGTTCCTCCTTTAATCAGAACCGCGGTAAAATAGTTCTCCATTATGAAGATGTAATAACGAGCGCTGTAATTACTTTATTGCGATATAGCCTAATCAGAAGGGCACCAAAAAAATTGTGTGAACTGCAACCATTAGACTACATCTTCAGTTGATGACCTGCTGATTGATCTACCTTGTCAAATTGTATTATCATTTCTGTTTCTACAGCATATTGCTCAGCATATTGTAAAGGATAATCCCAAACATGGTATACGAATGGAGTGGGGGGGGGGCTACTTTGGTCCACTTCATCTTACTCTGCTCTCAACTTCTTACACTACTTTGTTGAGGGTTAAGTTCTATATCAGAACCAGTATACTGTAAAACTGTATTACAAATCTCCTCTAATCAACTGTTTTCTTCACCGTTGCAAAAGAAAATATGTACAACCTACGCACACAGAATATAGAGAGTACAGTAACACAACTAGTGGAAATTAAATAAAGAATAAAACAGCTCAAGTTCCATGGGAGTATAGAACAAACATCAGGATGAAATATGTTGACAAATGGCTGATCTCTCTCTGTTGCTCACTCAGGGATCTTTGCCTACCTGAATTACTGTGTGCCTCGCACCAGAAAAGAGATATTTGAGCTGCTGGTGAAGGGTCTGATGAGGCTGGAGTACAGAGGCTATGATTCAGCAGGTAAGGCTCTGGATATCACCCTGAACACACACACACACACACATACAGTTACTGCATCCCATCATACTGTGCAACTGCAAAGGTATGCAGGTTAAGGCTTATAGCTCGCCTATGACACATCACATGAAAATGACTGCTACGCCATGAAGCACCAATGTCTACTTATTCCTTCCCTGCGTGCTTCAGTGTGGTTAGACAGTGTGTTGATGCAAGCTATGTGTGATGATATGGAAGCGTAGTACAGCCGGTAGCTGTCGGATGTAGGTCCCCCGTGAGGGCTTTGTATCTTAGTCCAGAACCATGTTGCCATGCTGGAAAAGTGAGGAAAGGTGCCGCGAGTGGTAGAGCAGGGGCCCGGCGAGCCTGTTCAATAGGGATGAGACCAGATGAGATCCTTGCAGAGCTTAGCGAAGAGATGTGTGGTAATTGGGTACAGCTAGGGGTTTATTTGGGTGTACGTCAGCAATGTTAAACCTACAGAGCAGGGAATAAAGTAGTACTGAGTCCTGAACATGAGAGGAGATTTATCGAGCCCAAGCATACAACCAATTATATCTGCCCCACCCCCCATATTTACTGTTTCTTTGGCCTTCCATAGTATATATCAGAGACACACATGCACATCCAAAATACACACACACACACGCACATACTCCCCTTAATGTTTGTTCATCCTGCTCAACAGGATGGCGACACCACAGTTAAGGGCCCTTTCATGGCTGGATGAAATCTGTGCTACATGTGCATATGCAACACACACACACACACATTACCAGTAATTCTATGTGAGTTGGTTGATATTTACTGGGAATCAGCTCTTTGCTCTAAATAAACAACTAAGCTCTTTCCTGAATAAACGCACTGTCAGGTTGAGAATGAAATCACATTCAATCATTATAAGTTGTTGGTCAGCTGGTATACCCTTCATTGATGATGACTGGATTAGGGATGCTGTTATACTACACATTTGCCTCAGTTGTTTGTCTCTGAAATCAGGCATCGCAGTGGACGGTGACAAGAACACAACGAAAGACAACAACCAGGACATTGTTCTGATCAAGAAGAAAGGGAAAGTCAAGGCTCTGGATGAAGAACTCTACAGTAAGTGTGTAGCAGTGTTTATTTGAAAGGGGTAAGATAACGTTTGTTCATGCGCCAGGCAGTTCGTCCATAACCCCAAACCCACAACAACCAGTAATAGTAATAGGCAATTTCAGAGACACCATACAGCATAGCATTAAAAACATAGCCCTCCATCCCGGCCCCTCCATCCCGGCCCCTCCATCCCGGCCCCTCCATCCCGGCCCCTCCATCCCATCCCCTCCATCCCGGCCCCTCCATCCCGGCCCCTCCATCCCATCCCCTCCATCCCGGCCCCTCCATCCCGGCCCCTCCATCCCGGCCCCTCCATCCCATCCCCTCCATCCCGGCCCCTCCATCCCGGCCCCTCCATCCCGGCCCCTCCATCCCGGCCCCTCCATCCCGGCCCCTCCATCCCGGCCCCTCCATCCCATCCCCTCCATCCCGGCCCCTCCATCCCGGCCCCTCCATCCCATCCCCTCCATCCCGGCCCCTCCATCCCGGCCCCTCCATCCCGGCCCCTCCATCCCATCCCCTCCATCCCGGCCCCTCCATCCCGGCCCCTCCATCCCGGCCCCTCCATCCCATCCCCTCCATCCCGGCCCCTCCATCCCGGCCCCTCTATCCCATCCCCTCCATCCCGGCCCCTCCATCCCGGCCCCTCCATCCCGGCCCCTCCATCCCAGTCCAGTCCTTAACAGTGCCTGGGTTCATCTACAGTTCCAAGCCGCTGCTTCCTAAACACTTGAGTCTGTTAAAACTCATCTAAGGCCCTCCCTTATCTAGCCCACGGCAATTCTAGCAGAACATCCCCTCTCTGTCTTACCTATGCTACAACATGAATGAACAGAATAATGTATCTACAGTATTATGTTTCTACAGCTTGGCTAAACTATCGCGCTCGATATGTTCCTTTATCTGTCCTGATGCCTCTCCTTTTGTGTCTCTGTTTAATCATTGATACCGAATGCCATATAACATGTGTTCATGTCACTGATCAGTTATTGCTGTGTTTTCTGATCAGAGAAAGACTGCATGAACCTGGAGGCAGTGTTGGGCACACACTTTGGCATCGCTCACACACGCTGGGCTACCCACGGTGAACCCAATGCCATTAACAGCCATCCTCATCGCTCTGACAAAAACAATGGTAACTTACTGCACATTCAAGTCAGCACTACGCAAATGGGGATATTTCTCTAAAACATTCTGTTTTATCCTAAACCTAATTCTAACTCTAGTCATTACCCCAACTTCAGGTTGATAGATAAAGTCCACTTCTCTACACCAGGCCCTCCACTGATGTCATTGTGTTGACAGATCATATTCTGGAATGGTGGAGATCTGGTTGTTCTGGTTGCTGATCTTCCAGAGCTCTTAATAGGAATATATGCTTAGAATGTAATTCGGCCCTAAGCGTGCTCTCATATAGGGAGAGGTGAAATATTCTTTTGGTTCTTTCGGCTAAAGATGTCTCTAGTCATTAATGACCACCTACATACATTCCTAGATCTGACAGCCGCACGTTAAGGATACAAACCAAGACATGAGTCTCTCTCAGGGGGTGAGAGGTACAACAATACAGGAGGTTTAACAGAATACACCCTCTCTCTCCTTTTCCTAGAGTTTGTCGTCATCCACAATGGCATCATCACCAACTATAAAGAACTGAAGAAGTATCTGGTGAGTCCTGCCCTTAGCGCTCCACTCCTCTTTCTGTATTTATGGTGTATACTTGAAGTCCAAACTAGTGTAAATGACACCACTGTAAACGTCAGCCTGTCACACCCATGATAATGGTCCAAGATAAGATTGGTTGTGTCATAGGTAGGGCTGCAAATGAAAACTATGTCCCTCCTTTTCCAGAAATCTTGTTTTCAGGATTCAGAATATGAACCTGTTTGGATGTGGTAGACATACATAGCGATATGAGTGACATATGTAGGATGTGTGGAATTACTGTGTCGTAGTTGTTACGTTCGGATGGCTGCTGGTCTATTTTTATTCTGTCCTGTCTGGCTAGTTCTGCAAACTCCTCCTTAATTGTTCCTAGAGAAGTACAAGCAAGGAATTTAAACATTAATGAATAGCTACTGCTGCTGGTTTAACTAGAATGGTCGGCTTCATTTGTACAGCTCAGGAAAAAATTAAGAGACCACTGAACTTTTTTATTTCCTTTCCAAAAAAGTTGAAAAGGAAAGCGTGAGGGACAGAAGCATTCTATTTACAGTGGTGTCTTAATTTTAACCCTTCTGTTCCTCACTCAAACCTTCCTTTCTAATTTTTTCCAGCTCTGTATATTAGAAGTGGAATGCATAGATGTGCAATGAAGGAAAATGTAGTACAAATGGCAATTCTAAATGTGCAATTAAGGCAAATAGAGGAGGACAGAAAATGTGTTAGGTATAGTGTGTCTTACAAGTGGGATAATAGTTGTTTAGGTACAAATGGAAATTCTAAATGGCATTTTAGATGTGCAGTCGATGCAAATTGAAGGAGGAAGATAGCATGTGGAACCAGGATGCAGAGATAGCAACAATGAGGTCCCCGAGGTAGACATGCATATGTAACAACTGTAAAATGCAAGCATGATGGCAATTCTAGATGTGCAAAGAGGCAAATTGTATGTGCAAGGTGCATGTGCAACTGAAATGCAGGGACAGCAGCAGTGAGGTTGCCGAGCTAGACACGTACCTTTAACAACTGAAAACGTCCATTATCAGACTTTGCAACACAGTGTCAGAGTAGTACAAAGGAGTAATGTAACAAGGTCCCTGGGTGGCGGGGGGTATGGTTAGTGATGGGTTACAGAGTTCTCTGGATCACAGAGTTAAGCAGGGTTACAGTAGATGGGAAGAAACTGTTCCTGAGCCTGCTGGTGTGGGAATGAAGAGACCTGTACCACCTGCCTGATGGTAGGAGGGCAAACAGTTTGTGGTTAGGGTTAGGGCTAAACAAGTTATATCCATCTTTTTATTTTTATTATTGAAAATGTATTCTATGATTTGACTTGATTCATGTCATTTTGCAAAAATAAAGATTGCCAGATTAATATAATGCAAGAACAATAAGGGTGATATTTATTTTGTAAAATCGTGTCAGTAAAATAAGTAGTAATTAAAGATAAATATATTTTTTACTAGTGTTGTATTTGATTCATCTTACATTGGTTTGTGCTGGAGCCAACTTCTCTAGCATATTGCTATGCTACTACAGCTGAAGCATATACAGTAGAGGCACATTCAGAAGTGTTGCTTCAATGAGCTTGTAACATTATTTCTGATTCCCACCCTCTTCAAGAACTCCAAGGGCTACGAGTTTGAGTCCGAGACGGACACAGAGGTCATCCCTAAACTGATCAAATATGTTTACGACAACCGGGAAAGAGATGACTTGTCCTTTTCAACACTGGTGGAGAGGGTCATTCAACAGCTGGTGAGTATTTGGAACACTGAAAGGAATACTATATTATTATTATGGCACTACTCCTACTGTTACTACCACTACTACTACAGTACTACTACAACTACTGTTACTATACTACTACTAGTGCTACTACTACTAGAACTACAATTATGATACTACTACTACTACTGTTTGCACTAAAACTACATTTACAACTACTCCTACAACAAATGTAGTCCAACACTACTACAACATTAAACTACTACTACTCATACTACTACAACTGCCACTATTACTACTTTGTCTACGTTGTGTCATAGAGGGGGTCAACGAGTCCAATAGGACCTAAAATCCCCCCTCCCCCCGCCCCAATCTTCCTAGGCTCGGCCCAGTATAACTTCACTTTCTGTCCCATTAATAGCGTTACATCATCGCCAAAACACTCACCATGGCAATGACTCCAACAGGACTTTTGGTGATTCATTACATCTATATGAGGCAGACTAAATAATTCAACCACTTTTCACCAACTAGATTATTCTTAGTTTCAGTGTGTATTTACACACTCTTTTAGCATTGAATATTCTTAAGTTGTCCGATTGGAGCCAAAAGAAACTCAGCCCATCTCCCCTCTCACTGGCTCTATGTAGAGGTTCTGGGAAGAAAACAGAGAATCAAGTGTACAATTTCACTGGGTTTGGGCTAATGAAAACCAGATCCTAGCCCTCTCACAGCCTGAAGACCACTGCCCCCCCCCCCCCCCATCTTCCTCTGTGAGCTGCTGTTAGTGTGCTGAACTAGAGCAGACTCCATATAATAGGGCTCTTATTCTACTTAACTTTCCTGACCATCACCTCCCCGTTACCTACCCCACACAAATACCCCACAGGAATATGACATATATATACAAGACAGGCATGTATACAAAAAGGGCCATGTGTATTTCTTCTTTTTACAATTCCTTCTCACCTTGTCTTACTCACCTCCATCCTCCTTGTAACATGTTCTCTCCGCTTGTTTGCCACGTTGTAGGAGGGGGCTTTTGCTCTGGTGTTTAAAAGCCGCTATTTCCCCGGAGAGGCTGTAGCCACCAGGTCAGTGTCCACACATCCTGACGTCCGTCTGGGTCTGACCACACACTGTCTATGTCCTTCACACACTGACACATTACACATGATCACCAGGAACTGAGGCCATTGGCTTTGACCGTCCCGCTCAGCTATTGCCACAATAAAATAATAACAGGCTGGCTATACAGCATGTAGCCATCTATTGATCTTAAGATTGTGTGGTTACTGTAAAGGGGTGGGAACATGGAGACTCTCTCAATGCACCAACTTTCAGGAGGGTCTTGTTTGATTGTTTGTGTCACACATGCTTGTATATGTGCGTGGCACAGAGAGTCTTTGCTGCGGTGTAACTGTGAGACCCAGGCAGAGAGAGAGAGAAAGAGCGTAGTGTGATCCAGGCTCAGCCTGTGTAGGGCTGCCATGAAACTGCTGGCTTCCAGCCTGGCTCTTCTGTTGTCTAGGCTTATTAAAGGACGGCTTTGCACTGTTTTCCGGTTGCTTCTCTGGGGATTAAAACATATCAGCAATGATCTCTGTCTTGATTTCTTAATTTTTTTATTTCTGTTTCCTTGTTAGTTAAACTGAAAGCAATAGGGCAACATGAGGTTATGGTTTATAGGTCAGCAAAGAGGAGAAGATGACAGGGTTGATTTTGTTGCTGTTGCCATGAGAGGAGAAACTATATGGTGGTCAAAGTCTAGTTCACCTCAGGTTGCTTCACCCTAGATTAAGTAAATTTTATTAAAATACTTGAACTCTATCTCTGCTTTTTTTTTATTCTCTCTCACTATCTCTGCCTCTCCCTTTCTCTATCTTTATGTTTTCTTCTTTTTCGCTATCTCTGTCTCAATCTCTTTATTTTCTAGATCTTCGTTTCACACTTTATCTGTCTGGATTAGTTTTTGTACACTCTCTCTTTCTCGCTCTCTCTTTGGCAGAACAATCAGCCCTCTGGCAAAGCTTCCTTGAGAATCCTTCTCTTGCTCTCTGTCCCTCTCTAAATGTTTTCTGTTTCATTTTTGACAGTTTCTCAGTGTATCTTCTTATTTTCTCCCCCATCTCACTCCTCTGTCCTCCCATCTCACTCCTCTGTCCTCCCATCTCACTCCTCTGTCCTCCCATCTCACTCCTCTGTCCTCCCATCTCACTCCTCTGTCCTCCCATCTCACTCCTCATCTCCATGTTCCCTCTCCCGCATCGGTTCCTTCATCGTTCTCCCCCTCAATCTACCCGTCTCTCTCTCTGTCTTTCTCTCTGTGTCAGTACTGTATATTTAAACTCTGTCTTTCTCTCTGTGTCAGTACTGTATATTTAAACTCTGTCTTTCTCTCTGTGTCAGTACTGTATATTTAAACTCTGTCTTTCTCTCTGTGTCAGTACTGTATATTTAAACTAATTCCCGAATGCATACCCTTTAAAACAACAATACAGCTTGCCACCCTGCCCGAAATCACTCAGTTCAAGCTTACAGCCCCACGGACAGAGCGTACACTATAGTTAACAGTGGGATGGTGGAGTACTGTTGAACAATGTTTTCTGGGCCTCAGGTTTGAATGACCTGAGCCAGGTGAAAACAGTCAAGCACTGCAATGACACATACGTAGGTGTAATTCAGATGTAAATAATTATGTTTGCAGAATTTTCTGATGGATTGTTCCTGTGCTCTATTTACTGCCCACAGTGTCACAGGTCCTACTTGAAACTGCTGTGGGTCTGGGCTAGATTCAGGTTTGGTGAGAAATAAAGAGCTAGATTAAGATTGGCTTTGTCACACCCTCATTCTGCTATTGTGGTCACACCAATATGCACCAGCCCATTTCCATGAGCCAATCAGAGAAGCACACATGGAAGACTGGGGAGAGGAAGAATGGAAGCTGGAATGCAACTCATCCACATGTAAGGGAGAGGGAGGAAGAGGTGCTAGAATGGCCTAGAGAAGAAGAGAGAGGCAGATTGGGAGAAAGTGAAAGGGAGAAAGGCATGGGAAGAAAGGGAGCGAGAGCGAAACAGGGGTCTCAATACACTCTATTAGTGTATAGTGTACAATGAAAATCATTCAGCTGTAATTCTCAGGAAATTGGTAAGAGTAGGTGTGGCGACATACCCCCGGTCCCCTGCTCAAAGAAATACTACAACACTTAGAACAAATATATTAACACCTAACACTGTGTGTGTGTGTGTTTGTGTTCACACCAAAAGAAATGTACCCTTTACGTTAATTCTACTCCATCTTTGTCCCCCTCTCTCTCCCCCCATCTTTCCAAACCTCCTTTCTCAGGAGAGGAAGTCCTCTGCTCATTGGCGTGCGGAGCCAGCATGAGCTGTCTGCGGAACACATCCCTATCCAGTACAACAGTGGTGAGGGCGCTGTTCCCCCTGTCTGACATCTTCACTTTACAGTGTTTTAAACCTCTCACAGTTCACCCACTGTTCTCAGTGCAACCCGTGTTAGTCAGGGCATCACTTTCAACCCTCGACACGAACTGACCTATAAGAGATATGGGGGGGGGGGGCGGATGCAAGCTGTATTTCTGTATCTCAAGCCTTCATTGGAGTGCACTTATGCGTCACAAACAAACTAACCAATCAATTAGCTGACTAAATTGCATTAATTCTAAACGAACCCGTGCTAGAGCTGTTTGTGAGCAGTATTTGTGTGTTGATGTGACCGGTTTAGTTTTTTACAGGGAAAATACAGTCAGGTGAAGAAAATACATTTCTCAGTAAGGTTTTGGGCAATGAGCCGCCGGAACAGCTTCAATGCATCGTAGCATAGATTCTATTAGTCTCTGGAACTCTACTGGATGACAGGAGGCCAGAGCCTATGATTCACATCAAACTGTTCAGGGACCCCTCGTGCCCTGTGGTTAGGGAGGGGCATTGTCATCCTGGAAGAGACCCAATAATGAACCCTCTTTCAGAGTCACTGAGATCCTTTCCTCTTGCCATCTTGATTCACCTAGAACATAGGATAGGATTCAAGAGGCCTAGGACATAGAAAAGGATTCAAGAGACTAGGACATAGGATAAGATTCAAGAGAACTAGGACATATGATAGGATTCAAGAGACCTAGGACGTAGGATAGGATTCATTTTCCAGCAGGACAATGACCTCAATGAGACGAAGTGCATCTCAATACAATAAAGAGGCTTCCTCCCATCTACTGCTTACCTTATCTCCTTTCATCTAAGAACATAGTATTGGTAAAATCAATATATTGGATTAAAATGTGCAGATGAAGGAAATATGTCACATTAATAAAAGGAACTAGTGCTTCTGTAACCGCGGCAAAGGGCAAGCGTCATCACGTCAATACACACAGATTGTAGTTTGAAACATTCACCTGCAGTTGATTATTTGTTCCAGAATCTTCTGTCGGGTTAATTATTGTCTAAGATCGTCCATCATGACCACTAAACACACCTGTTTGTGTTGGGTTTAAAATTGTGGGTTAGTTGATCAAATCTCTCTTTGTTCGTCATTGACTGAATTGGCAATCTTCATTATGCGGCATTTTACTTGAACCCTCCACCTTCAAGGCTTAAGTGTTGTAGTCGCCATCATTATCAGGACCAATAAAAACCTAAAGGGTGTCACAGTCAAACCAGCTCACACTAGTTCATTTCTAGTCACCTAGAAAAGTCTAGATGAAAAAGTGAAGCAGGATGCATTGATTACACTGACACTGAGTTTGGATGACCTAGAGCTTAGTCTGAACCATGACCTCTAACCCCCTGCCCTCTGCCCTTTAGGCCAGATCAGTGAGGATGTCCAGGAGAAGAACAGCCACAATCGGCCTGAAGACAGCTCCACTGCTGTGAGCGTCACTGGAGATGGCAAGGGAATGGAGTACTACTTTGCCTCTGATGCCAGGTGAGCTAAAAGCCCTTAGTGTGTGTGTGTGTGGGTGTGTGTGTTTCTGTGCAACGTGCTTGTCTCATGCTCCCCCTCCCTCCCTCCCTCGCCCCCTGTCCCTGCCCAGTGCCATCATAGAGCACACCAACAAGGTGATCTACCTGGAGGATGATGACATAGCTGCGGTGGTGAGTGGGAAGCTTTCCATTCATAGACTGAACCGCCAGGCAGGGGAGGATCCTGTGCGGGCCATCCAGACCCTCCAGATGGAACTACAGGAGATCATGAAAGGTTAGAGGTCATATAGTCTTAAGAGTTAACACCGACCGTCAGTTTTGTACAAGATTAAGCAGTCTTTAGGACTTAGGAAAAGCTGATGTTAGATCTGTACCTAAGAGTAATGTATATAGAGTTTCAGTCAATACCAATATGTTCCCTTTTATGGAGTTTGATATGTGCCAAACTTTATGTGTCAAAAGGTGTATGTATTGTTGAGATGGTGAGCAAATACATTCATAAATTGGTATGATCGTGAAAAACTGTAATATGTAAAACACGAAATGTAAGCGTGAAATTAGATCTTTGAACGTACAAACACCCTTTACAATTTTTCACACATTAAATAATTACTTTACGTCTCCATTTATTTGTTTACAAATAATTTTTCTACACACACAACTTTTGTCAGTAATCTGGCATCTGCAAAGATATGACCCGAACGTAGCTCTTCGAAACTGTAAAGGTAGCTCTACCATAATGTTGCCATTCCTTATTTCATGTTCAAAATAAAAGTCCATAGGTGTTTTTTAAGACTGCATAACAAGATTACACCAGTAGGCTATCATGCGTTTAGGCATTAGGTAAAAATACTTGTGTGTGAAAATGACAAAGACGCAGTATACCCTTGCATAGAATATCCCTCTGGGCTGAAAAATATAATGAAGTGATTTAGGTCAAGATATTCCTTATTATATATGTTTCAGTCTGTCATGTGCTATTTAATAGCTATGTTCAGTCCATAGTATTTATAATGGCTGTATGTGGCCTGGGACGTCTATAATGATTGCATAACATTTCATTTTAGTTATTCAGTATTTTAACAAGTTCTCATTTTACAGCAACAACCCAGGGGGAAAAAGGAGACCCATAAAGCAACGCTGTTGCGTATTTGGGACCACAACAAGTGTGTGCCTACACAATAATAAAATGTCTATAAGTTCTAAGTGATTTGTATTACACATGAAACTTATGCACAAACAAAGAAGAGTTACGCACATGAAAATCATCTTTCACCCAGCTGTTGTCTTCACATACCCATTTACAGATCAAATATATGATACAAACAGACAAATGGACGCATTGTACTGCCGTGTAGAAATCTGATCACTGTAGATCAACTGTAGAGACCCCATGCTGGCGTGGGCGAGTATTCTATACCAGTGAGATGTGAGATTGAAACCCAGTCTTCGCTGTCACTTCTCTCTGTGTTCAGGTAACTTTGAGGCGTTCATGCAGAAGGAGATCTTTGAACAGCCAGAGTCTGTCTTCAACACCATGAGAGGGCGTATCTGCTTTGAAACTAACAAAGGTACTTACCTGTAATATCCTGTTTCCCATCACTCCCTGCTGCTGAATCAATATTAGCATTGCAACGTATTTACGGGTAGGTTACTAATAGTTAGAACACAAGCTTCCCCAGTGTCTAGTGTGGAAGCCCCCATCCACCTTTGCAATAACCTTTATGTCTGTCGAGCAGAACTTGTGATCTTAATACGTCTAATGAATGGTCCACCTACTGACATTCTTAATGAAGTAACGCATCATTTACTAGGAAGTAACCTTGTCTCTTTTATGTTTTTTTGGAGTGAATATACACAGCCTTTTGCTCTTTTATTTGGCCAAGCTAACATTGCCCAAATTAAACTATATTTTAATTTAACAACATCTACTATAGAAATTGTTTCCCCCTAAACCCTCATCACTGATAGGGATACCCAGCAGTAAGCTAATTTACTTCTTCTTGTTTTCATCTTGGAGAACCAGTAACAGGATAATTTCCTTATAAAACCATTAAATATAAATGTGTGCATTATGTTAATGCTGCTGTCTTGTTCTCTCCTGTCCTCAGTGGTCTTGGGAGGGCTGAAGGACCACCTGAAGGAGATCAAACGCTGTAGGCGACTCATCGTGATTGGCTGTGGAACCAGCTTCCATGCTGCCGTCGCTGTGAGTCAACCAACCAGATTTGTGACTGAAAAGGAGACAGGAAACACAATGATAATGATGAAGATGATCATGTGATGGTCGTGGGATTATAAAACTAATAACACTGAATTCCTCTCTCTCTCCAGACCCGACAGATTCTGGAGGAGCTGACAGAACTTCCGGTCATGGTGGAACTGGCTAGCGACTTCCTGGACCGTAACACTCCCGTCTTCAGAGATGACGTCTGCTTCTACATCAGCCAATCAGGTATTTCCTCTGGGCTTTAAGGTTGCTTCTTTTATTTTAGTGTTTCTGTTAGTTTACACACCGTGTTGGAGACCGGATTCTCTAATGAATCATGTCTTTGGTTGTCTCCGTCCTCCAGGCGAGACAGCCGATACCCTGATGGCCCTGAGGTACTGTAAGGAAAGAGGAGCTCTGACGGTGGGCGTCACCAACACAGTGGGCTCCTCCATTTGCAGAGAAACCGACTGTGGGGTGCACATCAACGCCGGGCCAGAGATCGGGGTTGCCAGCACCAAGGCCTACACCAGCCAGTTTGTGTCCCTCATCATGTTCGGTCTGATGATGAGTGAGGACAGGATCTCTCTGCAGGGGAGGAGGCTGGAGATCATTAATGGACTGAGGACACTCCCAGGTCAGTGTCAGTGTTCCATTCATACAGAATTCAAACCAGCTCACTAAAACCTAAAATGCATCTATACTGGTTCCAGCTTACGGTTTACAGCTGGTTCACATGAAGCTAAATTCTCTGTCGCCTCCGCCTTTCCCTGTACCACTGCCTCTTGGCCGTTCTCCTCTTCTCAGACATGATCAAGAAGGTGCTGGCTCTGGATAAAAACATCAAGTCCATAGCGGATGAGCTGTATGAGCAGAAGTCTCTGCTAGTAATGGGACGAGGCTTCAACTACGCCACCTGTCTGGAGGGGGCACTGGTGAGGACAGATGAAAGTGCTCTTAGGGTCAAGAGTGACTATAATCCGTGGTTCAGTTGTCATTTTTATACACTTTTTTTTTTTTACTTTTACATAAAATCAAACTAAATGTGGAGTTGACTTGATTATGAGGTTTTTATAAAATCATGAATTACGATTTCCTTTGGCCCGTAGACATTACGCAGGGTGAGGAAGCATCTAACATCTATTTAAAAAAGTGACATTCTCCTTTAACCAATACAGGAACCGTAGAAAAGGCCTATTTTTTCACTTTAATCAGTTACGTATCAATAAATGTGCTTATTCTGGTCTTTTCAACAGAAAATCAAGGAAATCACATACATGCATTCAGAAGGCATCCTGGCTGGGGAGTTGAAGCACGGCCCCCTGGCTCTGATCGATAAGGACATGCCTGTGATCATGATCATCATGAGAGATGCCTGCTACACCAAGTGTCAGAACGCACTGCAGCAAGTCACAGCCAGATCAGTATGTCACACTTCTTCCTGACATATTTGAATAAACAACTAAACTCAAATACAGTACACAGACAGGCCCAAATACGCACGTACCCTGAAAACGAAAAGGCTCGAACGTTGTACAGTTTGAAAATAAACAAATATGGATTCCCTTCTGTAAACCACTGTTAGAAATCAGCCGTTTCTTATAGTGGTTGAAATAATGATCGCGTAGTGGGTCATTAAGGGAGAGAGTAATTCATCCATCCATCCATCTTCTCCCGCTTATCCGGGGCCGGGTCGCGGGGGCAGCAGTCTAAGCAGGGATGCCCAGACTTCCCTCTCCCCAGACACTTCCTCTAGCTCTTCCGGGGGGACACCGAGGCGTTCCCAGGCCAGCCGGGAGACATAGTCCCTCCAGCGTGTCCTAGGTCTTCCCCGGGGTCTCTTCCCGGTGGGACGGGACCGGAACACCTTCCCAGGAAGGCGTTCCGGAGGCATCCGAAAAAGATGCCCAAGCCACCTCAGCTGACCCCTCTCGATGTGGAGGAGCAGCGGCTCTACTCTGAGCTCCTCCCGGGTGACCGAGCTTCTCACCCTATCTCTAAGGGATCGCCCGGCCACCCTGCGGAGAAAGCTCATTTCGGCCGCCTGTATCCGGGATCTTGTCCTTTCGGTCATGACCCAAAGCTCATGACCATAGGTGAGAGTAGGAACGTAGATTGACTGGTAAATCGAGAGCTTCGCCTTGCGGCTCAGCTCTTTCTTCACCACGACAGACCGATACATCGACTGCATTACTGCAGAAGCTGCACCGATCCGTCTGTCAATCTCCCGTTCCATCCTTCCCTCACTCGTGAACAAGACCCCTAGATACTTAAACTCCTCCACTTGAGGCAGGCACTCTCCACCAACCTGAAGTGGGCAAGCCACCCTTTTCCGACTGAGGACCATGGCCTCAGATTTGGAGGTACTGATTTTCATCCCCACCGCTTCACATTCGGCTGCAAACCGTCCCAGTGCATGCTGAAGGTCCTGGTTAGAAGGGGCCAACACGACAACATCATCTGCAAAGAGCAGAGACGAAATTGTGTGGTCCCCAAACCTGACACCCTCCGGCCCCTGGCTGCGCCTAGAAATTCTGTCCATAAAAATTACGAACAGAACCGGTGACAAAGGGCAGCCCTGCCGGAGTCCAACATGCACTGGGAACAAGTCTGACTTACTGCCGGCAATGCGGACCAAGCTCCTGCTTCGGTTGTACAGGGACCTGACAGCCCTTAGCAAAGGACCCAGTAGTGGGTCATTAAGGGAGAGAGTAATTCAATTATTTATCGCAGCATTTGATAGTCCATTGTTCGGGATGTTACAGACTCGATACTCAGTCTTAAACACTCAAGCTCATCTCACTCAAACTCAAAGAAACGTCCGGTCATACCTCAGCTTTATAGACATCCCAACAGAACAACACATAAGCCCATTGGCTACTTACTGTCGCGCTTCGAATGAACGTGACTTCCTGTGTACGGATAAACAGATGGTCTTCTTTTGCTATCTAAACATAACGAGCATACACTTCAACACCACTGTCTCTGTCTTCTTCTTCTTCCTCAGGGGCGGCCGATTATTCTGTGTTGCCAGGATGACCCAGAGGTGTCGAAAAATGCGTACAAGACCATAGGGCTGCCTCAGACAGTGGACTGCCTCCAGGGCATCCTCAGTGTTATTCCCCTGCAGCTCATGTCCTTCCACCTCGCTGTCCTGCGAGGATTTGATGTGAGTCCACCACTACAGCCTTTCCTTTTGCAGCTCTTGTTCCCTTTGCTCACGGACATCTCTCACTGTACCTGCCTCGTATTTTTCTTTAAATAGCGAGTATATTTTATTTATTCATTTACGTAATTCTTACAACATTAGCAGTTTAACAGGTTGACACAATCCTCAGTCGCTGTTGTCCTGTGCTGAGGTGAACACACCTCTACTGTCGTGTTCGCGAGTGTTGATCTGGTTTCACTGTGCTCTGGTTGCAGGTGGATTGTCCGAGGAACCTTGCCAAGTCTGTCACTGTGGAATAAGAAGAAGGACAGGAGGTAGTAGAGGCTAAAACACTGCTCTGCGTCTGCTCAAGAGAGAGACAGAGTAAAGGCCTAACACATCAAAGTGCAATTTTGTGTTTGTAAGTGTGTGAGTGTGTGAGTGAGTGTGTGAGTGAGCGGGTGAGTGGAGTGGAGGGATGTTTGCTCTATTTATAGCAGAGAAATGTGAAGTTGTACCATTGAGATGGAAAAAGGGCTCATCTGTTTAACTGTGCCAAAAATGGTGACAACTGGTTGGAGTTGGTATTTTTGAACACACCAGGTTATCAGGAGAGATCAATCAATGTTGTTAGTCCTACCCAGATTGACTACATTATAATGGCAGAAGCCTTCAGTGGGAATATACATGCTTGAATGTGGTTTCTCCCAGTTAAGTCCTTTAACTGTCCTTATGAGTGTTACCAACAAACTGTTGTGACAGTGCCTTTGACCTTTGGGTCAAATAGAGCAAAATCCAACAGCACCTAGAAGAACAGGATTGCCTATCCTTACAGTACTTTATATACTATGCCTTGTTCACAACAGGAGCCTAGTCCACAAACAGTTGAGCCAAAAATATATTGTCGGAACAATGCCTTGACTTGATGGATTGAAGTTTTGTTTCCCCTATGATTTTTTTGAAGCAGCAGTGCCAAGCAAGTCCAAGGACTGGAAGTATGTGAAAACAACTTGCATAAAAGAAATGTTGCTTTTATCACAGGCAATGCAACAAAGAAATATAGAGGAAACACTCTGCCTACAATTGTGCAATATGGGAGACTGAAAAGTGCATTTTGAATGTTTTCTAATATTATCTTAGGGCTCTAAGCCCCCATGGGTGTCTATTTGCTTTGCATCATGGGAAATGTAGGCTTGCATTGTGTTCTTTTATGCAGCACAGCCAGTAACGAGCACATTGTACGATACTACTCTGGTAGCTCTATGCTGGCTATTTGGAAAAAAAACACTTGTGTTGTTATTTTGTACACACATTGCTTTGGCGTATTGCATACAGACATGCATTCGTTGTAGCTTGTAGTCATTAAATTTCTGTTCATTTACACCTCGGTCTGGTGAACAGAGCTTGATGGTACTCCTATGGATTACACTCTCATAAGATGCTGTATGAATTCTATTTACATTAGTTCACTGCCCTTTAATAAATGATTACTGTGTTTACTCACTGTTTATATGACCGTCATCACAATTGCCTTTGTTTGTCTATCATACAGAATTGCGAGTGCCATCTGTCAGAGCCATTGGGTTCATTCGATTTTTTGCATCACAGTCAGTTGCACTTTTTCACAGTGTCATGTCCATTGCCTGTCTTAATATGAGCAATTACACAGGAAACAGTAACACTGAGATTACTTATTTTAACATTTACGTTAAACCTAAACTCTATGCACAAGGACTACTTTGTTGTTTACAACAAACATTTGCATACTTACTAAGAACAGCGCAGATGCAACAGATGGTTCAAAGAGCAGAAACCAATGGAAACCATTGTGGCTTAACTTTGCGTCTGCATTGTTCTGCGAGTACATGTGGTTTTTAATGATTATTACAATTGGTTTGTATAACTTTACCATCATTGTTTTGTTTTTTTTAAGTTAAAGATCTCATAGTCACTGTTCCCATGAAAATGCTCACATTCCCTATTGTTCTTTAAAATGTGAGAGAGCTTGACATCTCTTCGGAAGAATAGTATAGAGAAGGCAATGAGCAGCATTACATTAATTGTAGTTTGTAATTTCACTGCGTTTACTGTAAAAATGTAAAACTTATTAGAGGTACTATAGTAAATGTATTTATCAGGTTATTTTGTGGGGATTAAATAAAGTGGGGTTGATTTACCGCTTTAACTATGATTGTATTTTACACTGTGTTTTATATCAACCAGAGATTATATTAATTAATAAAGAAAACTAGTTGAAAATGCAACGTGTGTTTACCTTTTCCTTTGCCTGTCAGTTATTTACTGATTTGAAGACGTGGAACTTTAAATTATTAGGTTACAGAGAGTATGATGCAATGCTAATTGAAACAGATTAGAGTTCATTTGACATTTTAGCAGTAAGCACGTTTCCATCTCACTGCTAGGTTGCATCTAAAGCTAAGCAGGGTTGGTCCTGGCCAGTACCTGGGTGGGAGGAAAGATATAGCTAGAAGGGGTTTTGGAGAGCCAGTAGAGGGCACTAGGGCATGACAGCTTCTCTGCAAATGTCTTGAGACAACCTCCCTCCGACTCTCGTCCCTCACTTCATCTTCGCTTCTTTGTCCACTAGTGCTTCGTAGACTGAGACGGGCAAAGACTGTCAGATGTAATACGATCAATGGATCATAGTCATTGTTTGTCTGCAAGCAAGCAAGTTGATTTATATAGCACAATTCATACCTAGAAGCAATTCAATGTGCTTTACAAAGAAAAACATGTAAAAATACAATAGCATAAAAACAAATAAAGCATAGAATAAGAAAATAGAAATAGAGTAAAAACAAATTAAAAACATATGAAGCTATAAAAGCTGTAAGGCTAAACAGTTTGGTTACGTTTAAGTGCTAAGTCATAGGCACATGAAGAGAGTGTTTTTAACCTGGATGTATAATGTATAACTTTGGGGCAGGTCTAGGATCTTCTGGTTGTCTGCAGCATAACTGCTAAACCCAGCTTCGCCATTTTTAGTTCGGACTCTCAGCTCTAAAAGATTACCTGTGTTCATGGATCGAGTTCTGCTCAGTTTATTCAAACATATCAGAAATGTATTCAGGGCCTAAACCATTAAGTGATTTATAAACTAAAAGCAGTGGATACTCTGCCTATGCTTCTTGCTTATCCTGTTTGGAAATGGCATTCCAAGAGCGTGACATATGTTGGCATACCAAGCAGCCAACATCCCATGACGTTTGGATGAACCCCATCAGGCCTAAAGCGATCTTTACAGTTCCAAAAGATATTGATAAAAAGGATCTAGGATAAAACACCGGTCCATGGCTGTGTGGATTACCCTTCATAATGATTATAACTTAATTCACATGTTACCTAGCTGCGTTTCTCAAACCCTAATCCATATTCCACAGCCAGTCCATAGAGGAATGCCTGCTGGTCCGTGACATATGCCTCATGAAAAGTCTGATTGATTCCATTGACTGTTGGATTAAACAAAAAGTACGACTTTCAGGGGCACAGCTGTGTCTTCTGTTTTCCTGTATGATGATCAAAAGCACAACAGCAGTGACTGTGGCAACATCTCAATTGGGAGCAATGCATGCATTCTTTTCTGCATAGTGATTACTTATTAATTAACCTTTATTTAGGTTAATTAATAAGTAACGTGTCACGTGGTGTCTCCCAAGGTTCAACCCTAGGGCCATCTCTATTCAACCTCTACATTCTCCCATTAGGACAAACTATACTCAACTTAAGCTCACATATTGGCTCCTTGTCTTTCAAAACTAAAAAACAAAGCCAGACATATTGGTGTTATTATGGACTCATTTCAACAGCCACATCATGTCAATAATAAAATCAGCTTATTATCACCTCAAAACATAGCAAGACTTAGAGGACGCATGTTCAAACTTGTTCATGCATTTATCACTAGTAGGTTCGATTATTGTAATGGTCTCTTTTCAGGTCTCCCTAAAAAAGCTCTTAGGCAGCTACAGCTTGTACAGAATGCTGCTGGAGTTCTCTGTGTGTGTCACAGAACTGATTCCAGCATACTGCTTCTCATAGTATGAATCACCAAATTGTTTAGGGCCAAAAAACATCACTCAAATGCATTTACAATATGAACCCTCTAGATCCCTCAGGTCATCATGGAGCGGTCGGTTAACTATTCCCAGAGTCAAAACAAACATGGGGAAGCAGCATTTAGCTACTATGCAGCAAATAGCTGGAATAAACATCCAGAAGATTTGAGACTTGCTCCAACTCTGACCACATTTTAATCCAGAATTAAAATGTTGATGGTCACCATTGCTTTCTGCTGGACTACAAACCTTGCATATATACTGAGAGAAAGAGACACGTATATTGTTTGTCACTGATTTTTAGCGGTGTGATAAACAAGTTTTTATCTTTCTTTTATTATTTAATTAAAATGTCTTTTATGTATTCTTTTTATATCCTGTTTTATTGTATAACGTTTTTATGTAAAGCATATTGAGTCTGCCAAAAGTTTCCCTGCCTTGCCAAAAGGTAAGAGAGTGCCAACAGGATTAGTGCTTTGTAGAGCAAACTCAGATAAGACTGGGTTCATACTGAACAGGGACTTATTAAATGTCTCTTCAATATTTAATATTTCACAGATGTAATATTGTAAGCTTAGTTTCATGTTTGTGCCTTCTTACAGTCTGTATTCTTGCTGTCTATGCATTTTATTAACTCCCCTGCAAAGATTACCCTAGACCATGTTCCTATCCCTCACCCAACCCCTCCCTCTCCTTTTTCTACTATAAAAAGAGTAAAAACATAACACGAGATGATGTATGTATCCACATGACTTCTCTTTTGGGTTATTTTCTGTCTAGATCACCTACTGCATGAAGGATGTACTCATTCCATCCCGACACACAGTAACTGAGTGATTTTCTTCTTTGAAATCCTACATAGGTTACGGAAAATTTGCTCTCAGACAGAAGACCTCACTTTCCAAATGGTGTGACGGAGGGATATGTCCACCCCATTGTTAGAAGCAGATAAATTGCCCCCCAATAATGAAAACACTGCGAAAAATATGCCCCACCCCTGTTATGAAACTCACTCCTACGCCCATGTTTTTATTATACAATACTAAGGATGTGAACGCAATGGATGGAAGAGATACAATATACACTGGATTAAAGGGTCCTTCCCTCCCATTTGCTGGAGCAATGTGTCTTTCTGCAGTATGGGAAAGATTCTAAAATTGTTGGTTTATGCAGGATGTGACAGAAGTAACTAGAGACTGTTATGTCACTTTTTCTATTTTTCACTGAAACAACAACATCAACGTTTACAAGAAAACACTGAATTCTTAATACATAGCTGGACACATTCAAATGTGTGCAATGCCACATTGACATATGGTGTATCCCTTCTAGCCATGACTCAGTATTTCGTTTTATCAAAATACTTTTTGAGTCCTAAAAAATATTTTGTTCTCTAAAATAAGGATGAGGAAACCAAATATTTTTTCCATTCATGTCACCTCTGTGGCTTAGTAACCATTATTTAAATGGGTGGGAAAATGTGTTTTGTAATACATTTTTCCTTGTTAATATTGTATCTAAAACTTTTTGGATCCCAACGTGAAACAACGTGATTACATAACTCGATTGTTGTACAGAGGCCAACACCACACTCACATGAATAGCTAAAATCAAAATTTGGCCTTCAAAATAAAAGTGCCCAAAATGTGACCTAAATGATAGACTAATGCCATGTTTGCTGAACATAGCTGGAATGTTGTTTCACGGGGTATTATTAAATACAAGTTTGCTGTTACAAACATTAGCTAACATTAGCCACCACCCGACAAAAATCTTTTTTCTTTTTAAGTTTTTTAACCCACAACCTCTGTTTCATTTATTTTCTGTTTGTTTCTTTATGTTTGTTATCTTGTTTTATTAACGTGTGTTTAATATTCATGAATGTTTAATATTAAATAATAATCCGTTTTTATTAAGAGACATAAAAAATACTGATACATTTCTTCCATTGCTTGTTAACAAACAGCTTAAATGGGAAATGTCTCATTTGTTCCCACCTTGTGAAAGTTAAATTAATTACAGCAACAACGTATCCAAATCAACTACTACACAATAATTTACAGTTTCTCTTGGCATTAGACTACATTCAGGGTAAGGAACACCATAATGGTGAAATTATCCTTTATTCAATCTACAATGATAAACTTGTTGCAACTGTTTACACAAACGCATCAGATCAAGGTCAGACTTGCTTTTCAATTATTAGAGGTCTAATACAATTCTAAATCATCTCAAATTATTTTAAACCAAATTCAGAGGGAAAATAAGGTAATTTATTTTAGCCACTTAATGTGTTCTGTGGGCTAGTGTGTTTCAAGAGATGAGAGGAGCCTATTTTGATATCTAATGGAAAGAATTGTAAAATGGGATCAAATGAAGGATCTCTTCAACAAGACTCATTAGTCACTAAAAGGTTGTCAACATAGTACAGCTATATTGCATGTACAAATACAAAGATTTTCTTGTTGTGTGAGACTATTCTTTTCTGTATTATATGTCAATTCTTTCCTTTATTCAATCAATTTGCATAGGCCTATGTAAACAAACAATAACAATGAGTATGACTCATTTCACATCCGTTTTCAAAGGCCTGCAATAGAACAAAACGTGTGTAAACTCCTTAGTTTTTCTATGGATGTCACTGTGTGTTCTGATACCTGATTTAATGGATGTGCAATCTATTACTGAAGCAGTACAGTGCAATGTGAATGTCCTGTTCAGCTTGACTGGGAATGTGATTTCCCAGTCAAAGATCTACAGTATGAGCTGAGACGTTTGTATTGCGTAGACCCTACATAGTTGCAGTGTCAAGGATACAACCACCGTGCAATAAGACTTTTTTATACATATATGTGGGATATCAACAGTTAATTCTGTTCATTGTCAAATAATTATTATATTGAATTATAAATTAAAAACGAACATTCCCAGTTGGTTCATCATGATTTAGTCCAAACATGTAATTATTCAGTCGTTTACTTTACATATGTGTTTTAAAGGCAGACGTTTATTTTGAAGACGAAATGTTGTGGCTAGCTTCACGTAGAACTCCTCCGCCTCCGGGTTCGGTCGAGCAGTAGGGTTTCGAACTTTACAAGGGCTTTAACATTTTGTTTTAGTTGGATAAACTATTATTCTTAACTTTTATTGGGTCCTACTATTCCCAGGAAGGAGAGGGTCTGTTTTCAAGCTTTTTCCATGCATGGGAGTGACCAAAAAAGAGAAGCAAAGGGAGACGGTAGGTGTCATTCTTCCTATTCTATCCATCCATTCTCCAGTACTACCCGGTACTACCGCATTGCCTCCAGCAAGAAGTGAAAGAAAGGCCCCAGGCCTTTGCGAATAATAAAGGAAAATATAAAACGTTTATTGTAGCCTATTGTATGGTTCACATGCGCAAGGATAGGCGAGCTTCCATTGTTTTCTGAATGTATTTGTGATGTTACCGGCCTGGAACACAAGTTGTGTTGAATTATACAACTGGTGCGCGTTCAACAAGATGCAAGTTTTTTGACGTTCAGGGAGGGTATCAAATCCGCGACACTGTTGCAAACATTTCCTTAACGGAAGAAAAACAAAATAATATGCCCCGTAGGAACACTCGGTTTGCAACCGTTAGGATAGTTGGGCAGAATTAGTTCAACCTAATAAAAGAGCACATATGCACCGTTTAGCAGTAGAATACAAAATCCCGTTTGTCCTTAGTAGCATTTGTACATGCAACGTTTTAACAGATGTTTTTAACTGACCCCGGAAAAATTCGCGTTGAGCCGCGTAGTTGTTGGTGGGAGATCCCGCGGTACCCTACCTGCGGCAGTCAGTGAGCAGGTTAGCGTTTTCGGTTGTCATGAACGCGAGCAATCATAGACACCCCGCCCCACGACGAGTTTACAAACAAATCGGTAAAATGCAGTACACGGTTTCATCCTTCCGTTACCTTCGGTACTGGTCAATTTGATCGTTATAGGCCTTAATACATCAAGATCATTAATATATATTATATTTTAGCCTCCCATAATGTGCTTTTTTAAATTTAATGTAGTTGGGAGTCTTCAACATGGTGTAGAGACACATTTTTGATTACACAACGAACATTTGAGGACATCATCCAATCTGTCTATGTATGTACAGCATGTACCCGTGGTTTTACCAATATGAATGTATAAGTAGGCATGGGTTACTTTTAGTGTTGATTAACGGATCTTGTAGGTTCTGAATGATGCAATATCTCATCAGTAGTTGCGTGTGTGGCCTTATCGTGGATTTATTGTTGAGAACGGAATCTCCTAAATCGGCTAGCCTACCAGCAGCGTGGAAAATGAAGTACTATTCACCTCAATCCAAATTGCTCCACCCATTCTCCTTAAGGGTTGCAATTACCGTGATTACCATGATTTACCATGGAACCTGCAAATAGCCCTTAAGAGAAAAAGTAATTGTGCTATTCAAACTCTGATTACCTGTAACCACCACCAGTAATTTCCACTGCCTCCATTTCAATCTACTAGATTGGACCATGACACATCTGTTTTATGAGACCCCACCTGGCTCTTTGTATAGCTGTGTAATACAAATGTAACATTCCGGTAGTTTGGGCCCAGGGTGATCAATATCCACATCATATCCTCCTCCAGGGGTGTGTCAAACAATATTAACATTGACAGTGGCCACAGGATGCATTGTATTTACTGTCCAAAATAAACGGTTCTCATGAAAGTATGGGCTGGGGTTTATAGCAAATCAGTTCCAACAGATTCCTTTAGATATGTTTAATTCACATTTGTAGTAACCTCAAGGTTGGAATGTACACTTACAGAAACAGTATTATACAGAAAGGTGTTTGAGTTGAGTTAGTATGCAGAGGGAGGGAGATGATAGAAATGTATTACAGCCATGACTGACAAGGTAAGAAAGGGAGAAGGAGGAAAGAGAGGGATTGGATGAAGAGAGGGGGAAAGGAATAAAAGGGGTGTGGGAGGAGGGGAGGGGTGGAGGGAGGGAGAGGATAGACAGAGAAGAGGGAGAGGCTGGAGAGAAGGACGGAAAGACAGGAGGGAGAACAATTAGTGTTACCTGAGTCATCCTCGAATGTCACTGTGGCAATTCTTTAGTATCTCAAGGAGTCTGTATCTTCATCCCTGGTCAGAGATAGGACCGAACCATCTGAAAGGCCCTGGAGAGCCGTACGTTGGGCCAGAGCTGCCCATGGCTCCAGCAGCTCCGGTGGCTTCACATGCTTGGATGCCTAACATGAACATATGTTTGGATGTGTGCATCTCTGTGAGTCTGTGTGTCTGGGAGTGCATGGTTCAGGTGCTTTCACTGTCAATAACTGTGTGGCCGTCTGCTATTACAAACACACACACACACACACACACACCCTTCCCTCTCTGTCTTGTGTCCCTGGTCATTTCACTGGGTCACTGTTGGTTCCTCTGTTGCTCATGCTGAAGCCTAGTCCATTTAACCTGTGAGCATTATCATTGTACCGTCACACACACAGATAACGACAGTGCTGCTATTACTCACGCGCACACACACACAAACACACACACACTTGCATCCAAACGTGAGTGGGTTTTCACGGACACATACTGTCCAGTCAGTCTCCTCCGCTGGGTGGATGTGCCAGGGTCTCCAGGGTCTCCAGGGGAGTCATGTTTTCACTGGATTACAGTAGACACAGCAGTGTCCACACAGACACACTCAGATAGTCAGTTAGCCTCTCTCTACACACACACACACACACACACACACCCTCAGATCACTGACACACACAGGGCAGTGACACACCGAAATCACTCTCCCTACTCTGCTTATAATAACAGAACTTGGCTTTACGGATTGGAAAGATGCCTTGCACATTCCGTTGAGACATCCAAGTTGTACCCGGGCCAGTCCTAACAAAAGTATGTCTTTGCCTCCCAGACTGGTTTCAGCCCTTGAGGTAGAACAGAGGCCCGTGACAGAGGAGTCAGCAGAGGTATGAGTGACGGAGAAGGCCAGTTCTACAGTGTACAGGTGGGAGACTCCACCTTCACGGTGCTGAATAGGTACCAACAGCTCAGGGCCATTGGATCTGGGGCCCAGGGCATCGTGTGGTAAGACAGCCGGGATTATAAGTCTAGATATGGACGGGACAGAACTAGCTACTGTTACTGTTTTCCGTTCTACAGGAAGGACTATTCTTATCCTGTTTCAATAATGACACCTTGTTTTCTGTTTCTGTATCTTTCCGTCTTCTGTCCACTTCTACCCCTTTTTCTTGTTTCACCCTTCTCTCCTCCCTCTCTCTCTCTCTCTCTCTCTCTCTCCCTCCCCCCCTCTCTCTCTCCCCCTCTCTCTCTCTCTCCCCATCTGTCTCTTTCTGAACTTCATCCATATCTAGCTCTGCTCTAGACACAGTGCTAGGTATTCCGGTGGCAGTAAAGAAGTTGTGTCGGCCATTCCAGAACCAAACCCATGCTAAGCGGGCCTACAGGGAACTGGTGCTGCTCAAATGTGTCAACCACAAAAATGTACTGAACCACATACCTGCTCCACTCTAACCAGCTGAGCAGACAGTCTTCTTTTAAAGAATGTGCAATATAATTTCAAAACAATTTCCTAACAGATTGAATATTATTACATGTATATTACACAATATCAGTGTTAAAACAGTTTGTTATTGCAGTGTTCTTCATTGCAAGGCCCACGACCCACTGGTAGCTCATGGTGGCCCCTGATGGCCCCTGGCAGGTGTCAGTGGGGCCCATAACATGTCTCCCAATCCATTAAGGATTGCATTATTTCTGCATGATTATGTTGTGGCGGCCCTCACACAGTGCCACTTGTTGGAGAATTAGTGAAGAATGCAGTTAATGTTCATAACCTAAATATTCTATAATATATATTTTACAGTAATAACATGTAAACTTCTATATTCAGGTGACCTATTCTATTCAATGTTGTCTGTGTTATGTCTGTCCTCAGATTATCAGGCTGATCAATGTGTTCACGCCTCAGAAGTCACTGGAGGAGTTTCAGGACCTGTAAGTCTTTTTGTAGCTGTGGTCATTTTCATTAAGTGGTCAGTCCTAGTCTTCACTCCAATTTCCAAACTAGAAAACAATTTTCATGCCCCATTTTCCCAGATACGTTTTTTTCTTAGGTTGTTCTCTTTTTGTACCCTATATCTCAAGAATTACGTTCCCTGGGAACTATTGTAAAAACCGTGATCACGTTCTATGCCAACATATCTAGTTGCCATGACGTCGGTCAAGAACGTTATATATTTAGAAAAATGAATCGATGTGTATGGTAATAATCCAATAGTTTTGTAGGATTTCACATATCCAAATAACCTATCCACAATTTATGTAGACCACCCCACTCAACATCCCCACTTAAGCCAAATCAGTTGTTTTTAAAAGAATAATACACTACAAAAACCTGTATGGAGAGTGCCGCGTGTGGCCATTCAAAATGTGGATTGATATAGAACGTTCTCGACCGACATAACGGCACTAGATATGTTGGCATAGAACGTAATCACGGTTTTTACAGTAGTTCCCAGGGAATGTAATTCTTGAGATATACGGCAGCTCTTTCGGGATGTTTTGGAAGTGGCGTTTTTTTTTGTCCAACATATTAAGTGTTGATAGTGTGATGTGAGGGAGGTCAACCAGGGAAGGTTTCATTCGATTTCCCAAACCCAGCTATAAAAGGGTACGCTAGGGAGGACCTGGTAAAGAAGCGCTGGTCTTTTGCTCATCTAGTTTCATCCAGTATATTCCCAGAGGTTCGCCCATCTTCTACTCAGTCTCTGCTTCCCCCCTCATCCCTGCCAGCTACCTGGTGATGGAGCTGATGGATGCCAGCCTGTGCCAGGTGATTCACATGGACCTGGACCACGAGCGGATGTCCTACCTGCTCTACCAGATCCTCTGTGGTATCAGACACCTGCACTCTGCTGGCATCATCCACAGGGTGAGGAATACACACACACACACACACACACACAAACACACACACACACACAGTCCATGCTGTACCTTCATATGTTTTCTCTGTCTAGGACTTGAAGCCCAGTAACATCGTGGTCAAGTCAGACTGTACGCTGAAGATCCTGGACTTTGGATTGGCCAGAACGGCCTGCACTAACTTCATGATGACCCCTTATGTGGTCACCAGATACTACAGGGCGCCAGAGGTCATCCTGGGCATGAAGTACAAGGAGAACGGTGAGAGACGACCAGGGGAACCGCTAACCATTCCCACGGTAGTTCACAGCCCTTGACCCCAAGCCTTAGTTGAAAGGAGTGAACTTAGAGAGTCCAGTATGACGTGGGACAGACTAATCTATTTGTCGGCATTCTGAGAGTCGGACTAGTCCACTAGCGAGGTGTGTGGTGCTGTGCGATGTTCTGCAGCCCTGGACAGTGGTGTCAGATGGGTTAGTGACCTGGACGTCTTCAGACACCTGTCAGTAGGAAACAGAACAGGCCTGTTGCAATCTGCTATAACAATTAGCAGAAGAATGTCAAACAGAGTTTGGTTTTGCAGTGGAGTGCTGTGGATCACATTCTAGGAGAAGAGGGTGCAAGGACATTGAGACATTGCAGTGGTCTGTATGTTGATCCTAGTTATGCTAAACAAGCTAGCTTACTGACCACTGATTGACCTTGCTTTTGGAACATGCTGACTGATGCTCTTCCCTGTATTGATCATGTTAATCTTGTTGATGATGGTTGAATGGTGAAGGTGTTGCTCTGCCACTGTTGCTCTGCAGTGGATCTGTGGTCTGTCGGCTGCATCATGGCTGAGATGATTGCACACAAAATCCTCTTCCCGGGAAAAGACTGTATCCTTCCTGTATGACTGATAGCATAGTTCAGCCAAGCTTCCTGTTTAAGGGCGCAAAGGGTGATTATGCAAGAGCATTTCCAGTTTTCCATTGACCACTAAGTAATGATCATGGGGCTAAGTAAGGAGGGAGAGAGAAACACGTCCTTTTAGGAGCACATAGTCCAAAGTAAACACTCCCCCCACGCGCAAACCACAGAACAGCCTATTGTACCAGGGACACACAGCTGTGTAAACTGATAAGCATGGGCGTCTCTAGTCAGCCTGACTGCACCCATCAGAAAGCCTCATCCTAATCCTGCCATTAACCATTTCATTGTTGAACAGCATTTATTCTTCCCTCGAACATTTAACCACTTTGCCATCTGTCTAGGACCTTTTTCCTTGTGATTAATTTGGTTTTACTAATTAGACAACCAACCATTTGTTTGACTGCTGTGTGTGTTTTCCTCCCATTCCCAGTGGACATCTGGTCAGTGGGGTGCATCATGGGAGAAATGGTGAAGTGCAGCGTCATTTTCCAGGGCACTGACCGTATCCTTCACCCACCCATCTCTTCTCATACTTAGGTCTCTCTCTGAGTATCTCACGCCTCGTCCCTCTGTCTCCATTTTCTGCTTCCACATATAGTTTGGATTAGGGTTGGGTGATCTGATAGTTCCCATGTCGTGACTGACAGGCATTTCTGCTGTTGACACCAATGTGGGCAGTCACTCTCCTCGCTCATTTCTATAGTTTTTGCAAGACCTTCATTGACATGGGAATTAGAGGGAGACAGGTGAAGTGGAGACAGAATAGAAGGGTAGAGACGGGAATTGAGCCCTATGGAGTCAGTGGTGTCACCAATGTTATTACCAATGCACGAAAACCAATGTGAATAAGCCTCATGACTTGACAGAATATATTAGCCTATGGACTATGGTTTGAAAAAGGTGCATATATTATTGTCAGTATTCATAGATATTTATTTTGTTGTTAACCAATGTATTTCGTACAGTTGTTTATATTTCATTATTACACCAATGTACCTGTGCTCAAGCGCACCCTGCATACTCTCCTATCTGGGGAAAAATATCACCCAACCCTAGTTTGCATAGATCCACCTGGATGAATGAAAACACCTCATAGTTTTACCTTCAATGTAGACACGTCTTGGTAATGGAAGAAGGACTAGGATAACTCCCATGATTAGCATTTATATTGGCTGCCTGTTTCACTCTTCTAACAGGCATCAACCCCCCCCCCCATGCCTCTCTCTTTCTCTCTGTCTCTCTCTGTCTGACAGTGTTAGCTTTTGAGTGTGTTCTTGCTGACAGGTTTATAGTTGAGGTAGCACACACACACATCAAGTGGTCCTTAAGACAATGTCTGTCCAGACATCGACCAGTGGAATAAGGTGATCGAGGTGCTGGGGACCCCCTCCATGGAGTTCATGAACCGGCTGATGGAGACTGTGAGGAACTATGTGATGAACAAGCCCCAGTACCCAGGGGTCAACTTTGCGGAACTCTTTCCAGACTGGGCCTTTCCCTCTGATTCCGAACATGACAGACTAAAGAGTAAGACTTCATATGTGACTTACTTTTCACGTACAGAGTTCCTTATTCACATTCCTGCCAGAGTTCCTTTTATTCCCTATCCTGTTCCCAATCTTCCAATCCCTGTGTGTATAAATGCTCCCCTCTCCCTTTTCCTATGTTTTGTCATTTCATCATTATTTCCACCCATCAGGGAAGGAATAAATCCCTCACCTTCACTAACTCTGCATTTGGTGCCTCCTTTACACTCTGTGTTGGTGGTTTCTTACAGCGGGTCAAGCCAGAGACCTGCTGTCCAAAATGCTAGTGATCGATCCAGAGAGACGCATCTCTGTTGAGGAGGCCCTGAATCACCCCTATATCCATGTGTGGTACGACCCGGGAGAAGCCGACGCGGTGAGTGGACTGGAAGATAATTAGGGGGAAACGCGTTTGAAGGGGGTAAATGGGTGAGAAAAGGCAGTGCCGTTTATTTTGCCTGAAAGATTAGTCACTGTTGTGTTGTATCTGTCTGTGTTGTCTCCAATAGCCTCCCCCACAGATCTGTGACAAGCAGCTGGAGGAGAGAGAACACAGCATTCAGCAGTGGAAAGGTAGGAAACGGCGTCACCCGGAGACGGCACCCTCGCAGAACACAACCACCATGTCGGTAGTTAACTGCACAGATATGAAGTGAATAGCTCTTTCCCCTCAGAACTCATCTATGAAGAAGTAATCGACTGGGAGGAGAGGAACAAGAATGGAGTGACTAAGGAAGAGTCGGGTAAGTCTGCTGGTACCAGATCCAGTCTCAATGTACCAGTGTAGTACTGTAGAACGAGTTCCCCCGTGTTGTGACTGTGTACTTGTGACTATAGAAATATTGATTACTTGTCGGTGCCTATTAGCAGAGTTTGTCTTGTATATTTAATCAATGAGGCATGAGGATGTGTGCCACAAAACCCAGAGGTTGTCTTACTGACGGTGAAAATGATTTAGTTCATTTGAGCTATGTACCATGCTTTACTGCTCAAATAAACCCTACATCTGCTGTGTTTCATTCTGACAGATGCAGGGAGTTGGTCAGACTCGCAGTCGTCTTCTGCCAATGACATTTCTTCCATGTCGACTGAGCAAACACTGGCCTCAGATGCTGACACCAGCAGCGCTGAAACACTCACAGGACCCCTGCAAGAGACCTGATGAGATTACACCAGGAGGTGTACTTCCTGCTCTCTTCTTTCTCTTCCCCTCTTCAAAGTTTTCTTTCTCTTTAACATTAATGCATAGGTCTATTTTTCAGTTTCTTTCAGTGCCATCTCAGACGGATGTAGTTTATCTGTAACTCTAGGAGCAGTGTTTCTCTTCAATGCTAGCTAAGCCGTTATTTTTCTGACTATATGAGCGTGAGTCAGTTCTGGCTATTTCTATTAAGATTTCTATTATTGACTTGAATAGTAAATAAGATTCAATTTTGAATATCAGTGTTGAGAATTATTGGCAATGGATGTTTCTACACAGTTCATCCACCCTGGAAATAATGTATTTACAGCTTTTTTTCTTTCCATTTCAGGTTAAAATCATTTTTGGCATGAGAATAATCAGATATGAAAGCTGTTATCTGCATTCACAGCAAATTGAACAAAGCCCACATGTTTGTGTGATGAGCAAACGCAAGTCAAATGTGCAATGTTTATTTTATGTATTTTTACATAAGTATTGAGAACAAGCGACAATGCTGATTGTGTTGCCTGTGTTGTTTAACTGGCTTGAGTGACATGGATTTGAGCTTTTACCACTCAAGACCTCAAGGGGGAGTAGTGGTTCTAATGTGACGGTTTGCTTTTCTTTTATTATTTACTGTATGTAAAAGTTGTACTGTATGTAACAGTGACAAGCTGCAACTCTGATAATGCACATACAGTGAGGTCCAAAATAATTTGGACAATTGTCTTTTTTTGTAGTTTGTACTCAAGCACTTTGGATTTGAAATGATATACAGTTTTATTTTTAGGGTGTTTTCATTCATAATTGATTGTTTTTGTGATGATAACAACATTGTTTGCACACAGTCCTCGATTTTAGGGGAAGTTACAACATGTATAATGTTTATATTAGAAAGTCAGGTATTTGGAAGCGTCCCGTTTCATTACAGAATGGGGAGGAGTTCACCATGCATTGAGAAACATTCATGTTTGAAGTAGTTATTGAGGGGACTATATACAAAAATGGCTGTCTTTTCTATGCATTTCACGTGATATGAATAAATATACCCCCTTATTAAAGATGACAGACTGCACTTTAACCACAGTCGGTATGTACTGTAAAACCCAGAGTGAAGGAGTACAGCGCCAGAAACAACAACACAACTTTGACTGTCCAAATGCATTCCGACCTTCCTCTAGACATACGGCTATGTGTGTTTGTTTATGTTACAATGTACACATAGAATCTTCTCCATATAGTACGATCAAGACATGACATCAGGTATTGACTATGTATATATCCAAATATCTTCCTTATCTTGTACATGAGTACACATACAAAAAGGCCCATTTAAGAGTACAGAATGTATATTTGTATTTAGTTTTGGTAATTGTTTTTGCTCTATGTTGCACATCGCTTTACAATGTTGTACACCACTGACAAATCAATTATTTCACTGTAACAAAAGGTATGGTTTCTCCTCAAGTTGCAGAAATTGCAGAGGTTTTTATCCATTTCGTCAGTATTGCATTTCCTCTTGGAGAAATTACACACAATATATAGAATGTGCATCTTGGCTTTAAGTTGCAGGGGGGCATGTGAGATGTTGCTTGCTGTGCCTCAGACACTTCCTTGGGTCTAACTCAGTTTCATTCTCTAGAAAATATTTGGAGTAATCTGCATCCTATTTCAGTCCGTCACTACTGTCTCCTCTTTATCACTGTTCCTCGTGGGTTTTCTTTCTTCAAAACAAGGAGAACCAAGTATAAAAATGCCTATGCGACACTCCAAAAGTGGCAGATTACAGCTGTTGGTTCAGAATGTGGATATGTGACACGACTGGTATTCTCAGTTGAATTCTGGACCTTGAAGTTCTGGAGTGGAACTGTCTGAGAATAGATGGAATTTTGGAACTAAAAAAAAAAACAGTCGGTCAACTGGACTATGTTGAATGATGAATATGCACAAAAAGACTCAATGGAGTCAGTTGAGCACTAAACCAGATACAGTTTTTCTCCACACACCTTGTTCATTCATCATGCCTCAAACGAGTGTCTGACTCATTCGTAACATCTAATTATAGCAACATAGGATCTGTAGAGCCTGTCCACTTTCTACATGTTAAGGTGTCTGCAATGACCTGTTATGCCACTATACAACTTTTCTGTTGACCTTTCCCATCAATTAAAAACGGAAATATCAAACAATGTGTGAGTTGATTATGTCCTGTATACAGGGTTGGGTAGGTTACTTTTTAAATGTAATGCGTTACAGTTACAAGTTGCCTGTCCATGCATTTGTTATCAGTAACGTAACCTTCTGATTACTCAAAACTCAGTAACATAATCTGATTACTTTTATATTACTTTCATATTAAGAGGCATTGGGGAACAAAATAGGAATAGCCTATAACCAATTGAACACCTTTTGCGGGATCAATCAATGTTAGAGTTTACATAGCTGGCAAAAAACGGAATTAGCATTTTACCTTATGGGTTGTGTAAAGTGTCTTTGGAAAGGGTTTGTAAAACATTGCTTTCTACTTCAATATGATTGGACTACATCTCTACATTACACGCTAATGGTCTGTCAGATTTTCAGTCATTCCAATGAATCCAATAACTCTCGATATTATCTGAACATAACCCAAAATCTAATGGTGCTTTAGCCTTTTCTGTTATTTGTGTTTTATTTGTGTTTTTAATTGCTTCAAAACATAAATAAAAAAGAGGCAATTTCTCAAAAAGGGTAATTGCCTCTTTATACATTGTTTTGTATAAAAATTAAGATATCCGTAGCTTTTCGCGCATAAACTAAATCTGCAGTAGTCTGATGTTTTGGTCCACAACCAACAACATTGTCAAAATGTTGCAGAAACCCCGGCACGCGAATGCACGTTTGCAATCGTGAACACCCGCATAGAAATAAGATTTAGGCCTACCCGCGCGAACTTAACCTGCGAATATTAGGGCCACCAGTGATGGACTTTCAAAACACAAATGAAATAAATAAATTGTGATTATAAACCTGAACTCTTAGCTTAAAGTAAATGATGTCAGCAGCCAATGGTAACCAGTGAACACAATTTTCAAAGAAGCAAAGCAAAACAGAATCAAATGGCCTACCTGTATTGACGGAGTTGATGTGGCTGCGTCAAATGCAAATAATCATCCTTTGGCAGATGCTTCCCAACAAACCTTTTCTCCTCAAATGTCGTGTTAAATTCCATATAATGTTTTATCTTGAAGGCAGCGCCATGTTACAGCTATCTAACAAAATGTTGCCTAATCTATAAAAATTCCTGTCTAAATTGTTCGGTGCAACTCGTCCTGGCTGTGTTGTTCGGGGCATTTGACAAATAAACCTTGAAACTTGACAAATATATAACACCAGTTAGGCCTATCCCCTATCATTGTTCTGAGAGATGCGTCGAGTAGATAACTAAATAAAATGTTAAATAGCTCGGCTAATATTGTCTTAGATAGCCTACTGTTAGTACCAGGCATCCAACCAACCAAAAACAGAGAAAAACAAGGTTTCAGCCGTCACTAAACTGGTTATGCGAGCCCACCTTCACACACAACTGAGGCAGCAGTTCTTATTTTGGTTCAAATAAAAAAACAATAAATAATCAAATCAAACATGCAAGGTGTCATAATTATTTCGCGCACCTATTCTTTTTCAATTGAAATAATCCAAAAGCAATCATAAATTTTTTCAAAATAATCTGTAATGCAATTACAAGATTTTTGTTGGTAATGTAACGGATTACAGTTACTGTTTTTACATGTAACGGATTACTTTTAATCCGTTACTCCCCAACTCTGTATATGCTGAAATACCATTAATACCACTTACACAGCACTTACTGTCAGGAAGCGTAATTTATAGCAGTTTTAAAGCTTATTTCCTACAGTGTGATACATTCTGCTATCACATACTATTCTCCAAGGTCAGGTGATTTCCATGTCCAGTCGGTAATTCACACATTAGTCCAGAATCGTACAGAATTCCACAACGAACTGGATAGTTGTTGTTCCAAAACAGGTCCGGAAAAATATTATGGAGAGTTGGGTTATTATAATTATAGAATGCCAATTGTCATCAACATATCCATAACCCTTTAGAAGAACTACTAGCCTCCGTCGTGGGACAGTGATCTGAAACGTTATTTCGCTGCACCTAGCTAACCAATATAGCCTAGGTGTCAGACTGTACTGTGCTGCTGGCCAACATGTAGCATTGGAAGCATGATGGGCACAACAAATAGGCCAGTATTTCCCCAGGAAATTCAGTGATTCCGTCAGGTAATATATGCAAATACAATGCTAACTGAAGTGACGTTCACTTCAGTTCACCTTGACTTTCTGGTTGGACGGGTGCTGGGGAAAACAGAAGGGCTGTGTACTGATACTTAAGAGGAAGGAATAGAATTTGATATTAGAGAAAAAGGGTATTTGACTTCATACTCATATGCCTTCCCCAGCAGGCATCAGATGTTGAGTATAAATAGTACTGTAATCACCCCTTCCATTGAAACCATCCATAGTACCTCCGTGAGGCTCAGACTCTCAGAAACTCCTGACAATTTTCTCCGTCTTCATAGCCTCATTGTTCAGCTCTCCGAAAGTGTCCAAGAACTGCTCCATCTCCCTCTGCAGCGCCACGTTACGTAGATCCGCTTCAGCCCGGGCCCTCTCCGACTCCAAGATCTTAGCCTGGACCACAGAGTACCAATGTCTCTGCTGAGCCAGGTTAGCCCTCAGGTCAAACACCTCTCCCTGTAGCGCCTCATTCCTCTCCTCCAGACTGGGAGAAAGCCACAAAGGGGGGACAATGGAGAAAAGACAAGTTAGGATGAGAGGGAAAAGACAGCTGTGGGGACTCGGTAACTGTGTTAAGCCAGGCTAGCCCTCGGGTTGAACACGGCTCCCTATAGACATTTTTTCCTCTCTTAGACTGGGAGACGGAAACTCTTCCTGTAACAGTGGAGGACAAAAGGATAGAAAGAGAAAAAGAAGAAAAGAAAGAAAAATGTCCTGAGACAACACCTCAACTGAGTAGCATTCATCATCAGTTAAAGATGGAATGGCCTGTGAGACATTTGAGAATCATTGTTGCTGTAGGCATCTTTCATGGCCAGTTAGGTCATGCCAGGTCTACATTGAGCCTGTCTGCCTATATCAGTAGGAGTGAGGTATGTGTTAGTGTCTATGTCAGCAGAGACCCTCCATTTAGCTCTCTTTCCACTCACCACTAAACAAACAGCCTCTATATGTTTGCATCATAGCAGTACAGTTTGCTTTGATATTATTACATGGCATGAGGAAAACTTCAAGAAGTGTTACGTTTTTTAATTTAAATTGGTGTTTTTGAAAATGCCTCTCATGACATCCATATTTTGTGTTTTTGCCAATAAAGTGTTGAATATTAAGGAAGATGGAATGATGTGGTTATGGAAAATTCCATGAGTGATATCTATCAGTAAACAGGACATAGGGACTGATGGACAGCAGTGGACAAATACATCTGGATAGAAAATCTGCACTAGTCACTGAAATGACACAGATAAATCATGTCTCTCCGAAACCGTTTCACAGGGCATTTCTTCATGTTAAGTTTGTGCTCGTATGACACAGTTCTTACCTGTGTATGCGTTCCTCATACTCCTCCCTCTGCCTGGTTATCTGCTGCTGGAGGCTGCTGAGAAGGCTGCGCAGGGCACTGGCTGAGGGATCTGCCAAAGGCAGGGGAGGTGGCATCCGGGCTCCAGGCACAGTGCAGGGACCACCCCGCTGGAGACGCTCTTTTAGATGGGCGGCAGAAGGATGTAGAGGTGAGACATGGGGCTGGAGATGGGACTGAGGTCGGTTCAGCAGCTGGAGTTGGAACATGGGCTCTTCCTGGCCCTGCTGTACGTCCAGTTCTGGTTCAGGGTGGTGGTACTGGTCGGGTCCGTAGCTGGTGCTGCAACCTGCAAGGAGGATCTCACAGGAGGACCAGGAGCTACTTCCCCCACTGATCCCCCCGTCCTCCATTAGCACCGGGACTGGGATGCCCGGGAAGCGCTGGGGCTCGGGAAAGGTCACCGTGGTTTCCATTGTAACGTCCTGGTTGGGGGTCACAAAGTGAAGGTTGTCGTAGACGGAAAGTGCACTCTGATGTGTGCCTGCGTCGCTGTGGCTCGGACTGGGGCTCTGTTGGGGCTGGACGCTCTCATCCACCTCCTCCTTTTCCTCTTTCCCTCCTCTCTCTCCTCCTCTGTTTGTCCCCATGTTCCAGCCCTGCCTTCCCAGGCCTCCCCAGCTGCAGGGACTGTGACCTGGCAGCGGGCCAACCCCTCTCCCCCCTCCGAGTGTGGGAACCATGGTCACAGCTGGGGCCAGGCCAGGGGGTGAGAAGGGGTGGAGGACTCCGGTTACAGTGGGGTTACGAAGTCCCTCCCTCACCCTGTCCTCTTCCCTCTCCCTAAACCCTCTGTCCCTCCTGCTCCCGGCATGGGGCAGGCAGTTGTCGTACAGGGGGTCGGTGGAGCAGGAACTGGCTGTGGTGGGGGTCTCGGCGGGCCGATAGGGCAGCTCCATGTGTCAGCCTCACCCGGGGGTCCGACACGTGAGGGGGGGTACGAGGGGTTCGGGGGGATGCCGTAGGGACACCCTGCTCTGCTGTCTGTCGGCTCAGGTAGAAGTCTGGTTGTATATCTGCAGGTCTGGAGGTGTATGGGACGGTCCTGCTGACTGTGCCCTGGAGGGAGTGGTGTTTCCTGGATGGGGAAGTGATTATAGGACCCCCCCGTCTGGTTCTCCTTGGTGTCCTTGTTGCGGCTAGTGGTCGGCAGGTAGAACTCTAGATGTCTGAGGAAAGCACTGCAGCTATTAGCAGCTGTGTGTGCATGTTAGTGCATGTGTGTGTGTGAGTGTGTGTGTGTGTGTGTTTGTGTATGTGTGTGTGTATCTTTAAGCAGCCATTACTTCAGCTGTTGCACCATAGCAGATCCTGAGGGAGGGACCAGAGTGTAACTCAGCCTGGCTTATTCCTGAAGACACACACATTCAGAACTAGCTACAACCACAAAAATAGATACTGAATGCTGGCGTACACACACACACACACAGACACACACACACACATACACACACACACTGCAATAAATCCCGTGACATGGGATAGGAATGAAAGCGATTGCCAGGCAGTGATTCCTGATTGGCACGCTGAGTGTTGTGCGTTCTAATAGCATTGATTTGAATCTCTAATTTATATTTGTGACAGCTCTACTTTCAGTTAATACAGGATGATGGCTGTTAGCCAGTCTGTGTTTCTGGACAAATTCAGAGCATGTTAACGCATCTAACTGATATAGAAGACCTTCCAATGGGTCAACTCTCACCCACCGCATGGCTACAAATGTAACATTAGACATTCTCCTGTACAATGGCAAAAATGCCGGCACACTTCGGGCCTAACTTACATAAAGAAAAAATGAAAAACAGAGGCTCAGGTCACATTTCCCCTAAATCTCACTCAATGTTTGTCTCCGTCAGACTATGTCAACTCCCCTGTTTCTCTCTCTCTTTGCCCTACCCCTCTATTCCTCACTCTCTGCCGCACCTCCCATCTCTCTCTCCTCTTTCTATTGTGCCTCCCTCTCTCCTCTCTCAGCCGTTCCTCCCTCTCCCCCTCCTACACACTCTACCGAACCTCCCCCTTCGGTCTCTTTCTCTCTTTATGGTTTCTCCCTTGCTATATCCTTAGCTCTCTCTACCACAACACCCCTCTCTCCCTCTGTCATCCCTAGCGCCCTCTTTACCCATCTGTTCATCGTCCCTCTGTGCAACGCTCTGTCTTTAGTACCTCTGTCTCTCCCTCTCTCTCTTTCTTACTCTCTCATTTGGTTTATAGCACCTGCCCAGAATAATGTTATGGGATGCAGTGATCCAACTGTCAGGTCCCTTTTATAGTGTGAGACGAGCGATGGTGGTCAGTCATCCTACAGTTTAGCCCAGACCATTCACTTGGTCCGTGGAGGGTAATCAGAGCTGATGGGCGGCTGCCAACCAGCCTTACAGGAAACTGGACTCCAATCCACTTATCGTGTAGTCCATCAACTACTAGGCTACATCTTTTACACCAAGAACAGAGAATGGGAGAGTGGGAATTTAGATAGGTTGACTTGTGAAATGTAGAAGGGGTGTCTTTACGGTTAGTTTATACAGAGAAGGAGATGAGATGAGAGAAGGAGAGAGGATATAGAGAAGGAGATAGATGCAGAATATGCCGTTTAGACAGTGGCACATAGAAACTGACTTACAACTTAACGCTTTTGATAGTGTTTATTAATGCGCATATAACACAATTTTGAGGGCTGTGATCTGGAGACAAGCCACAGCCATCTGGTAAACACAAACACACACTGAAATTGTCAAACACACACACAGACATACACATGCACACACACACACACACACACTTTTGCTATGAAATATTTGACCAGCAGATGGGGCTATTAGCTATTTTATTTGAAAAGTGTGTTTTCAGTGGATGTTAAACCTTGTTATCAACAAATATGAAAAATGAAATCAAAGTATCTTTTTACTAGCATTGATCATGTTTCAAATCACATTTATTAGCGCTGTACATAAGATATAGGTAGTCGTTTTGAGGAAATGTCTTGTCCTTTTAGAATGGAATGCTTTTACACAAGCAGCCAAATTCAAGTCTTTTTTTTTACTAATTGGTATTTTGACCAATCAGATGAGCTCTGAATAACATTGAAAAGAAAATATCTGATATGATTAGGCCAAAGACCAATTAGTCTTTTGAGAAATGCTAGAACAATACTCAAATTGTGCTGCCTGTGAACAGGCTCATATTGAGACACAAACTCACTTTTACACCAGCTTGGCCTCCTATCTAGGTTAAAAACATGCTAAGACACAGTAAGATCCTTATTATTAAAAGTCTTATTTTTTCAAATTGGTCTAATGACCAATCGGATAGGCTTTTAAAAAAGAACGGATTTTAAAAGATCTGATGTAATTAGTCAAATGTAAATGTAGTGGAAAAAATATATGAATTAGGCTGCTTTGGTAAACACTGTGGCCTAGACAGTCTGAAGGAATGGTTTCCAGCCCCACAGAGATATCCCTGCTACTGATCCATTATTGATTTTGTGATCCAGTGTTAAATCCTCATGAGTGTCGCCTACTGGATGGGTCAACCTAGTTGTTATCTGGGACTCTAATCCTGGATCAGAGGAATCTCTCGTGTTAAGGATCTGTATATCCCATTAACTCAGATCTGCTGGAGTGATCAGATGGATGCAGTAAGGTGGAAGAAGTGGGGCAACTAGGTTTTATTCAGCTAGGACTTTGGAGTTTTAAGTTTTATTTTCTTCGGCCATGGGCTTGGACAGAATCTACTGCGTAATCTCTTCGTTGACTTGGAATCTTTCATTTTCCTGTCAGCTTTGTTGCACTTTGGTACAACTGAAAGCATATCTGTCCTCTGCAAATCCCTCTACAACCTTTAAACCTGTACAGCAAAACTTAGTCCTGGCTGTTTTTGGTGCCTCAGCTGAGTATAGCAAATCACAGAGTCCTGTCCAAGGTTCTGGATCATTTTGGTCATAAAGTCAGTCCAAAATAGAGATTTGTGACACTTGGGATTTAATTTCTCGTGATGTATTTAAGGGCTGGTTTTTCATTTTTACTTTCTCCATTTGCCCAGTCAGTTTCCTGGGCCACCCAAACAACTTGCTGCAGTCACACAACACCAGACTCATGGATGTTACTTTCTTCACAGCAAGATCTGAAAACCTCCCCTCACATGAAAAGATTAGTCCCAGAAACCGATGTGTTATGTCTGATTGGTCCTAGAAACCAATGTGTTTCCATCTGTTTGGTCCTAGAAACAATCTTTTCCATCTGATTGGTCCCAGAACCAATGTGTTCCATCTGGTTGGTCCCAAAAACAGCCATTTAGACAACCCTCATTTGCTATAACCTAAATGACTACAATGTAATTAGTCTCAGACTAAAATAGGTAGCGAACATTACTATTTCATAAAGTGAAATACCTACCCAGCAGCTCTGAATTAGTTTTTGAGAACAGAACAAGTCACCAAATATTATAATAATATTTCCATTTATATATATTGGTCAGCAATTTTTTTTTAATACTTTACAGATTTATTGTATGATTATGGCTTAGATGCATGGTGATATTCCCTCATATGGGGTCTCATGGGGGACAAACATCAGTAACTACCACTGTGAGCCACACATCCAAGACGGACATGTTGTTTTTCAAATTGAACAACAGAAAAATACATGCAGAATCGTTGTGTTCATTTGCCCCTTAAACAACCTGCACCCTTTAATTTGTTATTCAGAGGGTCCTGTCTTCAAAAAGGGAAAGCCCTGCAGAGGTTAACTTACTGTACCTCCAAGGCCGTCTGGCACCTTATCACCCCCTCCTCCCACTCCCTGCATCTGCTTAAGTGTTTGTAACCATGACGACAGATGGGCCTCCATGGCAACTCGGATCCTGGTGTTTAAAATGATAAAGCGTTGGGGTGGGGAAGGGTGAGGGGAGAGCTGTGTGGTTAGAGCAGGCTATGACTTGATGGAGGGTAATTGAGGAGAGCACTGGCCCTGTTAAAGTGAGGCTACAGATGTAGAGCTGTCTGTACATCTTACTCTTATGGGTGCATACTTGAACAGGTGTCAAACCCATTCCACAAAAGGCCTAGTGTTTGATGGTTTTTGTTTTTGTCTTTGAATTACTGTGGAATTAAGACATTTGGTGAGTGGTGTTAACTAATTAGAGACCTTAATTATTCAATCAGCCATGTACCAGGTAGGAGTGAAAACCATGTGTAATGCATATAAAAGTACACACACCCTTACTGAAGATGCAGATTGTGTTTATGTAAAGGCTGAAACTATGACAAATCATCTTCGACTCATCTTATATTTTTTGGAAAAATGATAATAAAAAGAAACTGTCAAGATCTTGCTTTAGTGTCTACACATGATCCACAGGTAGCTAATAAAAGATGTCAGGCACGGATTCACAAAACCTCTTCTCTGGGATCAGCTGCCATTCCAAATTTTTCCAGTTTCCCGGATTGGCACATGTGATGTAATTTGTGAACCAACTCTCACTTCCTAGATTAAGTGAATCAGATGGGATCCTTCCAGGATACAACAAAAATGTGAAACATTTGCCAGTGCCTAAGGTCTGGTTTGAGAACTGCTGATCTGCTGGATCTTATTGCTGAAAGGGTACAGATCAGAAAAGAGATATAAAATAACTTGGAAGATTTTCAATGTACAGTGGGGAGAACAGGTATTTGATACACTGCCGATTTTGCAGGTTTTCCTACTTACAAAAATCCAGAAAATCTGGATTTTTAAATAATTAATTTTCATTTTATTGCTGACATAAGTATTTGATCACTTACCAACCAGTAAGAATTCCAGCTCTCACAGACATGTTGGTTTTTCTTTAAGAAGCCCTCCTGTTCTCCACACATTACCTGTATTAATTGCACCTGTTTGAACTCGTTACCTGTAAAAGACACCTGTCCACACACTCAATCAAACAGACTCCAACCTCTCCACAATGGCCAAGACCAGAGAGCTATGTAAGGACATCAGGGATAAAATTGTAGACCTGCACAAGGCTGGGATGGGCTACATGACAATAGGAAAACAGCTTGGTTAGAAGGCAACAACTGTTGGCGCAATTATTAGAAAACTGAAGAAGTTCAAGATGACGGTCAATCTCCCTCGGTCTGGGGTTCCATGCAAGATCTCACCTCGTGGGGCATCAATGATCATGAGGAAGTTGAGGGATCAGCCCAGAACTACATGGCAGGACCTGGTCAATGACTTGAAGAGAGCTGGGACCACAGTCTCAAAGAAACCATTAGTAACACACTATGCTGTCATGGATTAAAATCCTGCAGCGCGCGCAAGGTCCTCCTGCTCAAGCCAGCGCATGTCCAGGCCTGTCTGAAGTTTGCCAATGACCATCTGGATGATCAAGAGGAGGAATGGGAGAAGGTCATGTGGTCTGATGAGACAAAAATAGAGCTTTATGGTCTAAACTCCACTTGCCGTGTTTGGAGGAAGAAGAAGGATGAGTACAACCCCAACACCATCCCAACTGTGAAGCATGGAGATGGAAACATCATTCTTTGGGGATGCTCTTCTGCAAAGGGGACAGGACGACTGCACCATATTGAGGGGAGGATGGATGGGGGCATGTATCGCGAGATCTTGGCCAATAACCTCTTTCCTTCAGTAAGAGCATTGAAGATGGGTCGTGGTTGGGTCTTGCAGCATGACAACGACCCGAAACACACAGCCAGGGCAACTAATGAGTGGCTCCGTAAGAAGCATCTCAAGGTCCAGTCACCAGACCTGAACCCAATAGAAAATCTTTGGAGGGAGCTGAAAGTCCGTATTGCCCAGCGATAGCCCCAAAACCTGAAAGATCTGAAGGTCTCTATGGAGCAGTGGGCCAAAATCCCTGCTGCTGTGTGTGCAAACCTGGTCAAGAACTACAGGAAACATATGATCTTTGTAATTGCAAACAAAGGTTTCTGTACCAAATATTAAGTTCTGCTTTTCTGATGTATCAAATACTTATGTCATGCAATAAAATGCAAATTAATTACTTAAAAATAATACAATGTGATTTTCTGGATTTTTGTTTTAGATTCCGTCACTCACTTTTGAAGAGTACCTATGATAAAAATTACAGACTTCTACATGCTTTGTAAGTGGGAAAACCTGCAAAATTGGCAGTGTATCAAATACTTGTTCTCCCCACTGTATCATTGATTACAGTGAAGACCTACATTAAGAAGTGGAGGCAAGGTGGCACGATGAGGATAATGGAAAGATCAGTATGTCCCTACAAAAGTGAGGACCAAGAGGTCAATGGCAACTGTAGGATTCTTTTTACAGGAAATGTACACATTGTGCATATCACAACCTATGCACATATTCTTCACAAGTGTGAGCTGTGGAGTAGGGTGACAGAAGATGGAAGCCACTTCTCACAAAAAAGAACATCCAAGCTTAAAACAAACATTTCGCTAACCTTATGGGAAAATATAGGAAAAGGTGTTATGGTATCATTAGACCAAGGTAGAATGGAGGTAGAAGGTACAAAATATGTTTAGGGGCCCGAAGTAAGCACCACCTACTGTCAGTAATGTTGGTGGCAGCTTCATGCTATGGGGCAGCTTCTCTTCAGTGGTGATAGGTGCTCTCCTCGGGATGTCTGATATCTTCATTATTTGACAAACCTTGAACCCCTCTGCATAGAACTTGTTTGATGATTGCAAAATCTCAAGGTTGACTACGACCTATGCATGTAGACGTATTGCTGTAATCCAAGCAAAATATAATTCAATAAGCGACAAAGGCATTAAAGGTAATTTTTTTATCCATTTGCTTTACGCTTAAATGTTGGTGGCTTGGACATTATATTTAAGTTGAAAAGAGGTACTACATGACATGTTTTGGTTTAATTCTTTACATAAAACCTTCCTTTTCATGAAGGTTTGCAGAATTTTGATTACAACTGTATATTTTACAGTACTATCCATAAATAGAAGAGCCATAGAAGTTTTACTACTACTGCATGTTTGAAGACAGGACCTTGGGTATCTTATTACTGCATTTCATGTGGAGAAGAGCAGGCTGGTGAGGAGAACCGTATAAGGTGACATTCTGTAGGAGAACCCAATGAGTTGACATACTGTAGAACCGTATGAGGTGACATACTGTAGAGGAACTGTATGAGGTGACATACTGGAGGAGAATCATATGAGGTGACATACTGTAGGACAACTGTAAGAGGTGACATACTGTAGGACAACTGTAAGAGGTGACATACTGTAGCTGTAAATCCTTCCGCATAGTTCAGAGAATTAACAGACTGACCAGCATGATGGTGTGTTTTTGTGTGTGTGTGTGTGTAGCTTATTTGGTAAGAGTATTGAATGGGAATACTATTCAGGGTTCCCACAAGGATGTAAAGTGTGTGTGTCTGTGTGTGTTTGGGGATCTGAGAACAGTATATGTAGGTAAAAAGAGACACAGAGAAAGAGATGAGAGTGGGTTCTCTGTTTCCTCTTTAGCCTATTTACCGTGCAGTGCTGTTCTGTTGTATCAGGTTTACCTGAGCAACAGATTAGGTTCCATTTCGCCTCGTTCTGTTTACTCATGTTTTATTAAGCTCTTCAGTCCTTTGAAGATTCCTCTGAACACTGTTCATCCTGGAAACGAAAGTCAACCGAGCTTTCAGGCTGCTTCCTTTGATGTTGAAAACGTACTCGGTAGCCGAACTGTGGAGAAGACTAGGGACGGTTGTCACACTTTTCAATATTTAGTGTATTTATCAACGCCAGCCTTACAATATCATTCCAAATTATAATGGTTGAAATAGGGACTCTTTTTAATCCTCACGTTTTAGTCCAATACGAGTTATAAGTCAAATACAACCTGCCCCTTGTGATAACCAGCTCCACTCTGGGACAGTTATCACAGCATGGGATTGGTTCTCAAACTGTTTGCCACTGTATTTTTCACAATAACTGTACAAATGTACAACTTTTTCTAAAAAAGTGTGTGTGTATTTATTTATGTCTGTGTGTCTGTGTATATAGGGAGTTCTATGACAAGGATTATCCTTGACAATGATTGGATGGGGATAATGTCAGCATGTGCCTCTCAATGAAACACCATAATATGTTGTTGTTAGTGCATTCAAGGTGTCCTCCATTACTTGCCAACACGTTCCGCTTTCATATCGAACCACTTGCTCAGCTAGAATGTATTTACAGTATCTCACAGAAGTGAGTAAACCCCTCACATTGTCATGTGACATGAAATAACACTTTGCTACAATGTAAAGTAGTGAGTGTACAGCTTGTATAACAGTGTAAATTTGCTGCCCCCTCAAAATAACTCAACACACAGCCATTAATGTCTAAACCGCTGGCAACAAGTAAAAAAAGTGAAAATGTCCAAATTGGGCCCAAAGTGTCAATATTTTGTGTGGCCACCATTATTTTCCAACACTGTGTAACCAAGATTAAAATAGCTCAAGTTAATATTAATTTTAATTAATAAATATATGCAGTCAAATGTCATAATATTGGTTATAAAGTTCATGATTCGACCAGGTTAAATAAGATAAAAATGTGTCATGTTAAAAAGTGTCCTGGTGCTTTAAGACACTGCCGTTGTATCAGCCAATCACAATGGCTGTATCTCTTCCTGTGGCGGGAAGAACGGTGTGCATAAGTAAAAACGCTTGGAGAAAGACGTTTAGCTAGATTGAGTCAGTGAGCGAGATAGGAGTACCAAGAAATAAGTGTTTTAAGTGCTCATATTTTATTTTCTGAAGTGTTTTCTGTTACATTCTGTATACACAGGTAGACTGTGGTTTATTTTGCTGTCATGTAACAAGTTGACCGAAAGATAGAACTGTGAACGTTCGAATGCTTGAAGCCAAGTTGTACCTGCAAGCAGAAGGTAAAGATGGCGAGCCTCCCGTGAGAAGAGCCACGATTGACGATCACATTGCATCCGTGTGTTTCACCTGCGTGCTCTGCAAAGACACCAACTCATTCACCCCGGTTGTGGTAGGACTAGTTCTGCAGCAATTCTTCGATGTTAGTGGAGTCGTTGGACTTAAAATGTCGGTAAGAGTGGACTCACTGTAAACGACAACGTTTTTTCTTCTGCGTCACATCACGCTGGATCTGTGTGGACTGCACAACGTGATCGCTAGCAAGATCTTGAACTTACTGAAAAGACACTGATTAAGGTTTAACTGTGTGTGTTGAATACAATTCACTATCGTTTTTTCATTCTGTTGAACTGTGAATGTTATATTTGATTGTACATTACTTGTGTTATTTTCCATTTAGCCTATGTTGTGCCAAACTGGCAAATTGGGTTGATATTGCAAGAGTTTAGCTTCAGTAGCTCACTGGCATAGCATGTTAATAGGGAAATAACAGAGATTGAGAAAAAATAGCCCAACTATGTTGAAACAAGAATTTATGGCTAACTGAGACTAAAATTTGTACTGAAAATCGAGTTAACTCAAAATAATAGAAACTAAATAGCAAATTAATGAGAAACATTAATTTAACTTAAGTTGAAGGTCATTCTTGAAACCAAATAGGTTGACTCAAACTGAAGACAAGAAATATAGTATTTCATTTGTTTTCCATTCAAAAGTAGGGTTCAAACTTGAATAGATTGCATTTAAGTGTAAATATTGTGTCCATGTTATGTGAATTGTGTATGTAAATTGTGTTATTTGGTACCATTCACTATTTCTATCTGCTTCTAAATTCTTTCTAATCTTTTATATAAACAATCCGGCATTTAAACTTACTTTCTGTCTGGGGTATTTATTATTTATCTACAAACTGCTCCTCCGAACCTAGAGCCTGGTCCTAACTTATCTACTACTCGTAGTAAGTGCTACAACTGCCTTAACCCTCTTGGGCATGGAGTTCACCAGAGCTTCACAGGTTGCCACTGGAGTCCTTTTCCACTCCTCCATGACGACATCACAGAGCTGGTGGATGTAAGAAACCTTGCGCTCCTCCACCTTTCATTTGTGGATGCCCCACAGATGCTTAATAGGGTTTAGGCCAGTCCATCACCTTTACCCTCAGCTTCTTTAACAAGGCAGTGGTCGTCTTGGAGGTGTGTTGGGGGTCGTTATCATGTTGGAATACTGCCCTGCGGCCCAGTCTCCGAAGGGAGGGGATTATGCTCTGCTTCAGTATATCACAGTACATGTTGGCACTCATGGTTCCCTCTTTGAACTGTAGCTCCCCAGTGCCGGCAGCACTCATGCACCCACCACTGTAGGCAAGACACACTTGTCTTTGTACTCCTCACCTGGTTGCTGCCACACACACGTGACACCATCTGTACCAAATAAGTTTATCTTGGTCTCATCAGACCTCAGGACTTGGTTCCAGTAATCCACGTCCTTAGTCTGCTTGTCTTCAGCAAACTGTTTGCGGGCTTTCTTGTACATCATCTTTAGAAGAGGCTTCCTTCTGGGAAGACAGCCATGCAGACCAATTTGATACAGTGTGCTGTGTATGGTCTAAGTACTGACAGGCTGACCCCCCACCCCTTCAACCTCTGCAGCAATGCTGGCAGCACTCATACGTCTATTTCCCAAAGACAACCTCTGGATATGATGCTGGGCATGTGCACTCAACTTCTTTGGTTGACCATGGCGAGGCCTGTTCTGAGTGGAACCTGTCCTGTTAAACCGCTGTATGGTCTTGGCCACTGTGCTGCAGCTCAGTTTCAGGGTCTTGCCAATCTTCTTATAGCCTAGGCCATCTTTATGTAAAGCAACAATTCTTTTTTTCAGATCCTCAGAGAGTTCTTTGCCATGAGGTGCCATGTTGAACTTCCGTTGACCAGTATGAGGGAGTGAGAGCAATAACACCAAATTTAACACACCTGCTCCCCATTCACACCTGAGACCTTGTAATACTAACAAGTCACATGACACCGGGGAGGGAAAATGGCTAATTGGGCCCAATTTGGACATTTTCACTTAGAGGTGTACTCTCTTTTGTTGCCAGCGGTTTAGACATTAATGGCTGTCTGTTAAGTTATTTTGAGGGGATAGCGAATTTACACTGTTATACAAGCTGTACACTCACTACTTTACATTGTAGCGAAGTGTAATTTCTTCAGTGTTTTCACATGAAAAGATATATTCAAATGTTTGCATACATTTGAGGGGTGTACTCACTTCTGTGAGATACTATACAAGACAAAACCAATGATCAGTGCACCACCAAGGGGTGAACATGTACAGTTCTAGGTGTCTTGTCAATGTCTTTTTTGGCCCACTGGTTGAATTGTTATAATGTTGATGGTTCTCAGATTCTAACAAACGATGTGACAAGCCACGCCCTCATTGAGCTAGAATAACCAGCCCCCGTGACTTTTCACTCCAGTCTACCCTGAAACATGCCATTCTACTTTTCTCTTCACAAGGCTTCTAGAGGTCTAGGTAGATATCACCAATGTAAGTCAGACACAGAGTGAAATGAAATGTATTATAACTGCAATCCTCAAAGACCAAACTATATCTTCAGCTATTCTGTTGACAGTCATCCAAAGCTTATCTATGATGTGTTTATTAACCGAAAAACCAAAATAGCCTCCCTATCCTCCACGCAGGATAATCCAACAGAACATCCTTCATAAGAAACACTGGTATGAATTCAGACAACAAACTTGCATGCACGCACACACACACACACACATATAAATACTGTTTGCATGAACACACACACACATACACAGGTGGGCTGTGTTAAATCTACTGGAGATGTGAGTCATCCATCCCATGTTTTAAGGACTGCTTATTGTCACACCCTAATTAGATTAGCAGCTACACAATCTCCTTTGCATTGATGCATTTCCAAAAAGAACATTCAGTCAGCTATGACACGGGTACTTTCATTGTTTTCTCTCCAGCAGGACATCTTTAAACCATGTATTTCTGTATCCTTTAGCATTCACATTTGATGCATATTTAATTATTGTCTCTTGAGATTATTGCAATCTTTTGTCCTCATGTAATGTGAGGTATGTTTTCTGTAACATGTAAAGACGGTGAGATGAAGTGAGAGAGACTGAGAAGTAAAAAGACTGGGTGAGATGATCTGAGAGAGACGGAGATGTTCGAGACGTGGAGAATGCGGGAGGCGAAGAGGCACAAGGGCTGAGCAATGAAAGTAAACAGCCAAACACTGACAATTTGATGACTTACTCATTGCAATTCCAGAGCTCCCGACTGAAGCTCTCTCTCTCTGAACAGGCTGTATTTGAAAATGCTGTCAGCGCTGCTCTGTTCTTCCATCTAAATGGATGATGTAGAGATGCTCAACAGTACATACGGCCACAGCACATACATCGGCCAGATAAAGGAGTAAAGGAAAGAAAGAACAGTATGAATAAAGATTGAATGAGCCAGGGATAGGAAGGAAATAGAAGAGTTTGTGCATGTAATAATATTTCTGATGAGTCACTGAGTTTAAACAGGGTTTGCATGTATTTATAGTCAAGAAGAAACCTGGAGCTCATATTGATTTATTCCATGGATATCATTGAGGGACTGGGTCCAGGTACGTTCTTTACAAATACACAGGGTTTTGTGTATTCGTGAGGCTGTTAGGTGGCTTGTGTGTGCTTATGTGGGAGATGTAAGATGTGTTTGTGGAGGGTAGAGTGGTTATGCTGCAGCTGTGTAAGTTTACATTGGATATCAGGCCTGGAACAAGGATGGATGAATGGGACGTGTGTGGACAGTAGTGGCGTTGCTGTTGTACTGTAGTGTAGGTACCTTATACCTCTCCCTGTTCCAGGCCTGATACGGCTGTACGGAGTAGTCTTTGTACAGCCCCCATGTAAGGTGTGTGTGTCGGGGGGGCAGGACGTTATACTGTGTTTACACTGCGCACACAACCAGACCACATTATTGACACAGGGACAGAGAACACTGGCTGGTTCACACATTCAACACACTGGCCCTACTCTTTTCTCAGAGACACAAGGCATGCTGGTCAAAGAGTCAGGGGGATATAGTACGATAGAAAAGAGGGAGGGGGCGGGAAGGAAGATTTTAAGTGTGTAGCTCAGATCCAGGTGTACATTAAGGGATCTGAAGTTCCCTAGAAGGGACCAGGCAGGGTTCTGGCAGGTCCCCCTAGCAAACATTGGATTTCTTTATTAAAGGTCACATTAGTGCAAAATGTTGGCGTACAATCAGAATTGAGGTTTTGATAAGATTTAGGGCTAGCAGATAGGAAACATGGTGTTTGGGATTAGGTTTAAGGCTAGCAGATAGGGAACATGGATTTTGGGGTTCGGTTTAGGGCTAGCAAATAGGGAACATGGAGTTTGGGGTTCACTGTCATGCCCCCAAACAGTCAGAAAACAGATATGTTTGTGTGTGACCTATGTAACAGGCTTAATGGACACAGACGTCACCATGATGGAGCAGTCAGCCAGTCAGCCGTCGAGGACGACACTCCTCAACATCAGGCAAACCAAGCTACGACAGCATTAAGACCGTAGGGAAACTCACTGCTCTGGACTTTGCTGATCACCCAGTCTCGCTTCCCACATAGCAGAATGCGGCAATTGGCAAGGACATCCAAACCTTTACTTTTAAGGCGAGGTTACAGATTCGATCAACTGTATACAGTCGAGCAGTGTGCTACTCCGCAAATCATGGTCTGTCCCGTGTATGAATGGATTGTTGATCATAAAAGAATGGATATTCTGGGTCATCACTTACTGAGGACAGGTCATCAAAAACAGGATCTGTTCCCAGAAATCAGAGATGTCTGGTCAGCTTAGATCTGTGTTTTTCTTGACAGTGGGCTGCCGGTGGCCCAAGTGGCCATTGGCGAAGCCCATGACATGCCCTTGATTTTATACCTGAAACTCAAATGGTCGAACAAGACAAGGAGAGTGAAGTCCCTGCCATTTCAAAACTTAACTCTTTAAAAAGCATGTCCAATTACCTGTGTGTGCATGTGTAAAGAGGGAGAGGGATAGTGCAGGCCTGCCCTGTAGGAGCAAGGCCATGTCAGCACAAAACAAACATGCATGGAGAACAATGAGATCGCCCTGGACAAGCAGGAAAGAAATAGAGAGGGTGACAGGGAGAAAGGGGAAGAGTAAGAGTGAGTGTCTGTGTGGCCTCGTCACAAGCCAAACAAGGCTTGGCACACTAGAATTGGATTGGAAACATGCTCCCCCACACCAGCGCACAAAGCTTTTATTGTAGGAGAGAGTGGGATTAATCCATGTTTGGTTTTGGCATCATTACACCAATGGAAATAAAGTATTATTTAAGTCAAATATATCTACATACATTCCAGGTTGTTGTGTTTCCCTTGACTAACCGTCATGGTCAACAATCCGGGTCAATGTTTTACCATTGTGAGTGAGACCATTAGTCGACATCTCGCAATGTTGTAGAATGTCTTGGTGACTTCCAGCCAGTCACCTAAGCACACAGTGATGATCTACTTTCTGGTTTCATGAAAGATGCAATCAACTGTGTAGCTTGATGGGTCATGTAAATTAGCAGACAAGTATAGGCTCTGTGCACAAGCATATGGACGAAGTTCCGCTTTAGCCAGATGTCAGCATATCAGTTCCCGGTTTACTTAAGGCGATCACCCGCGT